>NW_019154212.1:340134-369720 GCF_002288905.1 Enhydra lutris kenyoni | reverse complement strand
TGCAAATAAAGGAAGAACCTCGTCAAAAAGAACCCCAAGTCTAAGATTTACACACTATGAGGACAAACACAAAAACTCAGAAACACAGGTGGAAGAAGAAGATGGGAGAGTGGTTATAAATTATCATTGTGGGCAAGGAAGGTTGTTTTGATTTTTCGTGGATGTATCTTGATATCTTTGTTAAAGAACTCAACTTTCCTAATATAAAGGGGGATTAAAAACTGGTTTACCTATAGGGGTAGTATTGATTGGGGAAAGGGGATTACTTTGAAGTTTAACTCTATATGAATATTAGAAAATAAAAATAAAAAAGGAATAAACTAGACTAAACTAAACTAAAATTTAAAAAAAGAAATTTAAAAAATAGAAATGCAAAAGAAAAACACAGGTGTATGTATCAAAAAATTCAGGTTAGAAGGTTATTATGTAATTTGATGTACTGGACAGCTCACTGTGATGGTAATTAGGTTAAATATTATCTATATAAAAAATGAGCCAAAATAGTGGGTACAAATTAAAAATAAAGTTGTCCTATGAAGTAGTGGTGGTTGTTCTCTTGTAGTCTTTTTTTTTTTTTTTTTCTTTCCTGGTTGGTTTTCAGGTGGAGGTGCCTGCCACGTGGATTTTCAGTCAATGATGTTCCCTGAGTTAAGTCCTCCCGCCCCCCTCAAGGGGGTGGGCTCTGAGGAAACCGGTTTTTTCAGGCTTTTGTTCTTTGAAGGATTTTATATTTGTTCACTTTTTCTTTTTCTCTCGTCTTGACCGCTTTTAATGGTTTTTGTAGGTTAACTGGAAAGCAAACTGCACCCTGACCTCCCTCTCAGAGAGAAGCCTCAGTCTGGATGCAGAGCCCAAATAAATTCCCCCTTGGCCACTGGCAGAGCAGGTTCCGAGTCACAGACCCTGGGGATGCAGGATCTTCTGCTTGTACTCAAAACCATGGCAGCGGCAGCTGTCTGGGCAGCTCCAGACTGCCAGAGAGGTTCCAAGCAGCAATCGCACACTGAGAATTTCCCACTGGCCCTGGCTGGGAGTGCCTGGTCTTTCTGAGTCTAAGAGAGCCCAACTTTCGCGCACCTCTCTCAGGGGAGGCTGTGGGTCGCTCGCGCTGGTCTCAGGCTCTGAGAGCGGGGCACAGGTCTGAAATCACAAGGCTGGGCCTTCGCACACCTCTCTCAGGGGAGAGTTTGGGGCTCACATCTCAGGCTCTTAAACAATGGTGCAGGTCTAAGAGCGCCAGGTGTGGCCTTTGTACACTTCTCTCAGGGGAGGTCGCAGGCTCTGTAGCAGGACTCGGCATTCTGCCAACTGGTGTGGCTCCCAGCTCCTCACAGGAGCCAGACCCCATGCAATCTCAGGCACGCTGGCAGTTCAGGGACCAAGACCTGGTTTCTCCGCCACACTCTCTCTGGCTAAGCACCAGGGGAGGCTGTCCTGGGTCTGGGGACTTAAGCCCCTGTCCCTAGCCACCCCGATTACCACAATTCCCCCCCCCACACAGGATCCTTTGCTCTCTTCAACCCGTTTCCAAGTTAATGCTGGTCCCCAGATGCAGGGCACTCTCTTTTAGGGTTATTACATTCCAGTCGTTGCCTCTGGTGGCTCCCTCCCCCTTTTGTTTATCTTCCAATATCAGTGTGAAGTTCCCACTCCGCTTTACCTGCCCACTGGCATCTTCAGCCCCTGTAGAGATTCAGACAAGTATAATTCTGATCTCAGGCTGATTTCATGGGTGATTGGAGTTCTATGATAGGTAATCAGCTCACTTTAGGGTACAGGTTGAAAAGGTGCCTCCTCCTACTTCCCCGCCATCTTGTCCCGGATTTGCTTTACTCAAAATTTTAATGGGAAACCCAAGAAGGCCACCCACAGGTACAGGCAATTGTACTTCAAGGCACCCAGTACTAAGGTTTCTGGAGAATTGTGAGATTCTAGTTGGGATGCCATGCTGGGAACAGGGGAGCAAAGAGAACCAAAAGCAAAAACTATCATGGCAAATAAATGCTCCAAGTTCTAGGCTATTTTTGGTCACCATCAAGATGCTACTCACTCGATTCCTACTAAGCAGTATTTTCTGGCTTGAGTATCAGGCAGGACTGAATCACTGACTGATGTTTCATGACGTGGGCAAGATGTGTGTCAAATGCTCAAACTTGGAAGCTATTTGTTACCAGCAGTATCACTTAGGGCCTCTGGGTGCAGATGGCAGACAGGACGAGATCGGTGGGGCCACTCTCTCTAAAGGATGTATTACCAGGGAGTGGGAGGAGGTGGAGACACCTTTATGCTGTGATGCAGGGTGACGTGTGAGCCAAGAGAAAGGAAGGACAAAGGGCTTTGTAAGGAGCACCTTGAACTTACGCAGTTGCAAAGAAACCCTGGTCAGGCTGATGGGTGTTTTGAGCAAGTAAAATCTTAAAAGTCAAGAAACACATGATACCTGGCATATGATCCACACCCAATCAGTATGGATGAAACTCTAAACAAGCCACTGGATGAGCATAGCTCTTTTAATGAAACCAATATATTTCCTAGCTATCAGCGCATGTTTGTTATGAAAGATTAGGCTATATGTAATTTGAAATGGAGAAACAGAAAGCAAAAATGGCAGTTTGTTGCGTTGTATGCACTTTGCTGCATTGTATGGAGAGCTCCGGCACTTGTCCCACTTGACTTTTGCACAAGGTACAAACATATCACTGGTCTCTGTTCCTCTCACTCCAGCTGTGTCTGTGCTGGATACATAATTCAGCATATTCTCTCATTTATACTCTGGAAACATACACTCTTATTTATGGTGAGCTATGCAAAACTTACTGTGGATTTTACTGAGGAGATGAATGCAATTGTTTATATCATACATCCCACAATTAAAAAATAAACATAAAAATCCCCATGACAATTTGTTTTCTCCCACAAGTACGGTATTAACCCTGATCACAGAGCTATCTACATTTTCTTCCCCTAATTCCTCCACCAATATCTGGTCTCTTCTTCTTCTTTTTTTTTTTTTTTTTAATATCTGGCCTCTTCATAACAAATATCACTCAGTTATCTATTTTGTTATGCACAATGATTTGGTTGGTTCTTCCTGAGCTGACACCCCATCATCAATATGTACAAACCTGTCTTGAGGAACTAAATGCCTGTGTTCATAATCTCTGCCCTCTTTTGAAGACAAGCACCTGCTACATGAGTATGGCCCTCATGGCTCTACACCACACTAAACCATTTTTTCTCAAATATACATGAAGTTATGTCCCAGGGGACTATCAATAGATAAAATTTCCTCATCTTATAAAAGCATCCACTTTTGCATTCTAATGTTAATAATATTTTCACTCTCTTTTCCACATAAAATATACTGTGGATATTATTCCAAGTCAGTTAATGGATAATGACGGATGATCTCTCTTTGTGGCAGTGCTAGATAATTCCTTTAAAGTGTCTAGTAGGAAAGAGCATGATAGACACACTAGACACACACACACACAAAATGGGATTAGAGGCACCAACACTCCCCACAGTCAGACATCCGTGTATGACTGTTGGCCTCCCTAAACACCGACTACTCATAACTTACTGTTGACTGGAAGACTTATTGACATCACAAATAGTCAATAGCAAATATTTTTGTATGGTATATGTATTATATACTGTAGTTGTACAATAAAATCTGTTTAATTTTTTCAGTAAGCCGTATGGTTTGTCTGTGAGTTTTTTTAAATTTCACAAATGTGTAAAAACTTTTCCAATATATTTATTGAAAAAATTCACGTCTTAAATGGACTCAGGTAGTTCTAAACTGTGTTGGTCAAGGGTCAACTGTAGAGACGATTACATCTTTATGTCTTAAATAATACGTTGGCTTAAAATATATTATTGTCTTAAAATAATATGTCCTATATGTAATATAAACTGTATATATGCAATCATATATAATATAATATAATATAATATAATATAATATAATATAATATAATATAATATAATATAATATAATATTTATACATATATAATTGCCTTGAAATCTGTAAAGAACTGTTATTATGAATTAGTATGCGTATGTGTTAGTAAGATGCTCTATTTGCAAACTTAGTTTTTTTTGTTAGGCTAAATGTTTGGATTTAGAATTTCTAGATATCTTTCTTCACTTTATACTCTCACCAACAAAATGAAAGTAAACTATCCCTTTTCACTCTCTAATCAAGGTGGGTAGTCTTCATAATCTAACCTCTCAAATAAATATTAAAATGTTATTTTCAAGCACCAAAAACATTATGCTCATACATTTGTTTATTTTTTATCATCTTTTTAAATAAACATATAATGTGCTATTAGCCCCAGGGCTACAGGTGTGTGCATCGTCAGTCTTACACACTTCACAGCACTCACGATAGCACATACCCTCCCCAGTGTCCTTAACCTAACCACCCTCTCCCTAGCCGCCTTCCCAGACAAACCTCAGGTTTTTTTGTGAGATTAAGAGTCTCTTATGGTTTGTCTCCGTCCCAATCCCATCTTGTTTCACTTTTTCCTTCCCTACCCCCCAAACCCACCACTTTGCCTCTCAAATTCCTCATAACAGGGAGATCATATGATAACTGTCTTTCTCTGATTGACTTATTTTACTAAGCATAATACCTTCTAGTTCCATCCATGTCATTGCAAAGGGCAAAATTTCATTTCTTCTGATGGCTGCATAGTATTCCATTATATATATATATATATCACATCTCCTTTATCCATTCATCTGTTGATGGACATCAAGGCTCTTTCCATAGTTTGGCTATTGTGGACATTGTTGCTATAAACATTCGGGTGCACATGCCCCTTCAGATCACTACATTTGGATCATTAGGGTAAATACCCATTAGTGCGATTGATGGGTCATAGGGTAGCTCTATTTTCAACTTTTTGAGGAAACTTTATGCTGTTTTCCAGAGTGACTGCAACAGGTTGCATTACCACCAACAATGTAGGAGGGTTCCCCTTTCTCTGCAACCTCGCCAGCACCTGTCGTTTCCTGATTTGATAATTTTAACCATTCTGACTGGTGTGAGGTGATTTCTCATTGTGGTTTTGATTTGTATTTCCCTGATGCCAAGTGATGTGGAGCACTTTTTCATGTGTTTGGTGGCCGTCTAGATGTCTTCTTTGCAGAAAAGTCTGTTCCTGTCCTCTACCCATTTCTTGATTGGATTATTTGTTCTTTGGATGATGAGTTTGATAAATTCTTTTTAGGTTTTGGATACTAGCCCTTTATCTGATATGTCATTTCCAAATATCTTCCCCCATTCTGTCAGTTGTCTTTGGGTTTTGTTGACTGTTTCCTTTGCTGTACAAAAGATTTTGATCTTGATGAAGTCCCAATGGTTCACTTTTTCCCTTGCTTCCCTTGCCTTTGGTGATGTTTCTAGGAAGGAGTTGCTGCAGCTGAGATCAAAGAGGTTGCTTCCTGTGTCGTCTTCAAGGATTTTGATGGATTCCTTTCTCACATTGAGTTCTTTCATCCATTTTGACTCTATTTTTGTGTGTGGTGTAAGAAAATGGTCCAGTTTCATTTTTTCTGCAAGTGGCTGTCCAATTTTCCCAACACCATTTGTTGAAGAGACTGTCTTTTTTCCATTGGACATTTCTTTCCTGCTTTGTCAAGATTATTGGCCAGAGAGTTGAGGGTCTATTTCTGGGCTCTCTATTCTGTTCCATTGATCTATAAGTCTGTTTTTGCACCTGTACCACACTGGCATCAAGTTGTCTTGATGATGACAGCTTTGTAATAGAACTTGAAGTCTGGAATTGTGATGCCACCAACTTTGGCTTTCATTTTCCATATTCCTCTGGCTATTCAAGATCTTTTCTGGTTCCATATAAATTTTTGGATTATTTGTTCCATTTCCTTGAAAAAAAAAATACAGTATTTTACTAGGGATTGCATTAAATGTGTAGATTGCTTTAGGTAGCATAGACATTTTCACAATATTTGTTCTTCCAATCCATGAGCATGAAACATTTTTTCATTTCGTTGTGTCTTCCTCAATTTCTTTCATGAGTACTTTATAGTTTTCCAAGTACAGATTCTTTGATCTTTGGTTAGGTTTATTGCTAGGTATCGTATGGTTTGGAGTGCAATTATAAATGGGATTGACTCCTTAATTTCTCTTTCTTCTGTGTTGTTGTTGGTGTATAGAAATGCAACTGATTTCTGTGCATTGATTTTATATCCTGACACTTTATTGAATTCCTGTACAAGTTCTAGCAGATTTGGAATGGAGTCTTTTGGGTTTTCCACATAGAGTATTATATCATCTACAAAGAGTGATGGTTTGATTTCTTCTTTGCTGATTTGGATGATTTAATTTCTTTTTGTTGTCTGATTGCTGAGGGTAGGACTTCTAGTACTATGTTGAATAACAGTGATAACAGTGGTGATAATGGACATCCTTGCCATGTTACTGACCTTAGCGGAAAAGCTCTCAGTTTTTCTCCATTGAGAATGATATTCGCTGTTGGTTTTTCATAGATGGCTTTGATGATATTGAGGTAGGTACCCTCTACCATTCCCCACACTTTAAAGAGTTTCGACCAAGAAGAGATGTTGTATGTTGTCAAATGCTTTTTCAGCATCTATTGAAAATATCATATGGTTCATGTTCTTTCCTTTATTTATGTATTGTAACGCATTGATTGATTTGTGGATGTTGAACCATCCTGGCAGCCCTGGAATAAATCCCACTTGGTCGTGGTGACTAATCCTTTTAATGTACTCTTGGATCCTATTGGCTAGTATTTTGTTGAGAATTTTCACATCTGTGTTCATCAAGGATATTGGTCTGTCATTCTGTTTTTTGATGGGCTCTTTGTCTGGTTTTGGGATCAAGGTAATGCTGGCCTCATAAAGTGGGTTTGGAAATTTTCTTTCCATTTTTTGGGGGGGGAACATTTTCAGGAGAATAGGTATTAATTCTTCTTCAAATGTTTGGTAGACTTTCTTTGGGAAGCCAACTGTCCCTGGCTTCTTGTTTGTTGGGAGATTTTTGATGACTATTTCAACCTCCTTACTGGTTATGGGTCTGTTAAGGTTTTTTATTTCTTCCTGGTTCAGTTGTTGTAGTGTATACGTCCCTAGGAATGCATCCATTTCTTCCAGATACGTATATTTGCTTCCAGGACGTATATTTGCTCAAAATCTGTTCTTATAATTGTTTGCATTTCTTTGGTGTTACTTGTGATCTCTCCTCTTTCATTGATGATTTTATTTATTTGGGTCCTTTCTCTTTCTTTTTGATAAGTATGGCCAGGCATTTATCAATCATATTAATTCTTTCAAAGAACTAGCTCTTAGTTTCGTTGATTCCTTCTACTGTTTATTTTGTTGTTGTTGTTTTTTTTTTTTTTTTTTTTTGGTTTCTATTTCATTGATTTCTGCTCTGATCTGTATTATTTCTCTTCTCTGGCTGGGTTTAGGCTTTCTTTGCTGTTCTTTCTCCAGCTCCTTTAAGTGTAGGGTAAGGTTGTGTATTTGAGACCTTTCCTGTTTCTTGAAAAAGGCTTGAATCGCTATATACTTTCCTCTCAGGACTGCCTTTGCTGTGTCCCACAGATTTTGAACCATTGTGTTTTCATTATCATTTGTTTCCATGAATTTTTTCAATTCCTTAATTTCCTGGTTGAGCCCTTCATCCTTAAATAGGATGCTCTTTAGCCTGCATGGTTTGGGTTCTTTCAACTTTCCTCTTATTATTGAGTTCTAGCTTCAGAGCATTGTGGTCTTAAAATATGCGGGGAATGACCCCAAACCTTTGGTACTGAATGAGACCTGATTTGTGACCCAGGATGTGATCTATTCTGGAGAATGTTCCATGTGCGCTAGAGAAGAATGTGTATTCTCTTACTTTGGGATGGAACGTTCTAAATATATCTGCGATGTCCATCTGGTCCAGTGTGTTATTTAAGGCCTTATTTCCTTGTTGAACTTTTGCTTAGATGATCTGTTCATTTCAGCAAGTTTTAAAGTCCCCTACTATTATTGTATTATTGTTGATGTGTTTCTTTGATTGTGTTGTTAATTGGTTTTTATTGTTGGCTGCTCCCATGTTAGGGGTATAGATATTTCAAATTGTTATATATTCTTGTTGGACGGACCTGTTGAGTATGATATAGTGTCCTTCCTCATCTCTTCTTATAGTATTTGGCTTAAAAGCTAAATGATCTGATATAGGGATTGCCTCCCCAGCTTTCTTTTGATGTCTATTACATGGTAAGTTGTTTTCTACTCCCTCACTTTAAATCTGGAGGTGTTTGTGGTTCTAAAATGAGTTTCTTGTAGATCACATATTGATGGGTTTGTTTTTTGTATCCATTCTGATATCCTGTGTCTTTTGATTGGGGCGTTTAGCCCATTTACATTCAGGGTAAATATTGAAAGGGTACATTAAGCATAATATTGAAAGATATGAATTTAGTGCCATCATATTGTCTGTAAGGTGACTGTTACTGTATATTGTCTCTGTTCCTTTCTGATCTACTACTTCTAGGCTCTCTCTTTGCTTAGAGGACCCATTTCAATATTTCCTGTAGGCTGATTTAGTATTTACAAATTCTTTTAGTTTTTGTTTGTCTGGGAAGCTTTTGTCTCTCCTATTTTCAATGATAGCCTAGCTGGATATAGTATTCTTGGCTGCATGTTTTCCTCATTTAGTGCTCTGAATATATCATGCCAGCTCTTTCTGACCTGTCATGCTCTGTGGGTAAGTCTACCGCCAAAATAATATTTATACCATTGTATGTTATAGACTTCTTGTCCCAAGCTGCTTTCAGGATTTTCTCTTTGTCACTAAGACTTGTAATTTCTACTAATAGATGACAGGGTGTGGTCCTATTTTTAATGACTTTGACGGGGGTTCTCTGTGCCTCTTGGATTTGATGCTTGTTCCTTTTGCCATATTAAGGAAATTCTCTATAATAATTCTCTCAAATATGTTTTTTGTCCCCCTTCTCCCTTCTTCTTCTGGAATCCCAATTATTCTATTTTTTTTTTCTCTTATGGTATCACTTATCTCTCGAATTCTCCCCTCATAGTCCAGCACTTGTTTGTTTCTCTTTTGCTCAGCTTCTTTATTCTCCATCACTTGGTCTTCTATACCACTAATTCTCTCTTCTGCCTCATTTATACTCGCAGTAAGAGCCTCCATTTTTTATTGCACCTCATTAATAGCTTTTTAAAATTTCAGCTACGTTACATTTTAGTTCTTTTATTTCTCCAGAAAGGGCTTTATTTCTCCAGACAGGGTTTCCCTAATATCTTCTATGCCTTTTTCGAGCTCAGCTAGCACCTTGAGAATCTTCATTCTGAACTTTAGTCTGACATATTACCAATGTCTATATTGATTAGGTCCCTAGCCTTCAGTACTTCTTCTTCTTTTTTCTTTCTTTCTTTTCTTTTTTTTTGTGAGTTTTTCCGCCTTGTCATTTTATCTAGATAAGAATATATGAATGAGAGAATAAAATACTAAAAGGATGGCAAAGACCCCATAAAAAGCATGCAGAAGGGACCCAAAGTCAGTGGGAGAAGAAATGGGATAAAAAAGTTAAAAAAAAATATATATATATATGTATATATATATGTGTGTGTGTGTGTGTGTATTCCCAAAGTATTCATCATACAGTATGTGATATTTAAAAATCTCTTGGCTATGTATGTTCTATAACCATTTTATTATCATTAGTCAACATTGTTTTTAAAATTTTGCTTGATTTGATAACGAAATGGTAATTCTTTTTTACTAGTTTGCATTTCTTAACTAGTAAGGTTGAATTTTTTTCATGTTTGTTATTGATCTCTTGAATTTCCTTTTTCAGTTTGTAGGTCTGTGACCTTGAGTCACATATTGATTCCATCTGAACCTTGGTTTCCTTTTCTATAAAACCGAGCCAATAATAAGAACTATGCAAATAATTTGAGACCTACATTAGACAATAAGTGAAAAGTATTTAGACAGTGTCAGAGGCCACAATTCAGAATATCACATATCATGACTCTCTTTCCCTCCTTGGAGATTGTATTACCTACTATATTGAAAATTAATGATCTTTATCTGATTACATTAACTATAATATGCTGCTTATTTTTTATATATTTTATTCAATATATGTTTAATTACAAGCAATTGTCAGGATCTGTTACTCAGATTCTTCATTTATGAAGTGGAAATACACATAGTACTTATGGGCTTTTTGTGAAAACTAAGTGGGTTTATGGATGTAAAATTCTTGGAACAAGGCTTGGCAGACAGGTAGGATTAATAAATGTTATTTTTTACTAGAATTTTTATTCCTATTATCTTTTATTATTAGTATAGGAAAACACCAAAATGTTAACATTACAAAAGGAAATACATTTCCTGGGCACCTGGGTAGCTCAGTGGTTTAAGCTCCTGCCTTTAGCTCAGGTCATGATCTCAGGGTCCTGGGATCAAGCCCCATATTGGGTTCTCTGCTCAGTGGGGAGTCTGCTTCTCCCTCTCCTTTTGCCTGCCTTTCTGCCTACTTGTGATCTTTCCATCAAATAAATAAATAAAATCTTTTAAAAAATACACTTCTTTAAAAGACCTATGGCTTAGACCTTCCTTATACCAACTTGTAAGATTTGATTGGAGATCAAGCCGAAGAATGGAATATTCATTGCTTTCAATGCAATATTCATTGCATTGCACAAGTGGATTGTGGAAGGGACACCTGGGAGGCTCAACTGGTTAAGCATTTGACTCTAGATTTTGTCTCAGGTCATGACCTCAGGATTGTGAGATGAATCCCATGCAAGCTCCACACTCATCATGGAATCTGCTTGAGTTTCTCTCCTTCTCCCTCTGCCCTTCCCATGTTCATGTGCACTTCCCACTCTCTCTCTTTCTTTTTAAAATAAATAAACCAAACTTATTTTTAAAAGTGGACTGAGGAAAATTCAGATTTGGATACATTCTTCTTTAGTTCTTTTATTCAACAAGCATTGATTTAGCACTATTCTATGGCAAATATTGTGCTACATATTGGGAATATGTCTGTGATTAATAATAATAATAATATATGATTAAAGAGTAATACATAGCATATACAATAAACTATAATATGATTTTATGTATATATATATATATATACACACTCGCACACACATGCACACACACACACACACACATACACACTTTAAGAACTGCTTTTATAGTAAGCTTTATAACCAACTTTACAGTGTACTCACTATGTCATGCTGGGAATTTTTCTAAGCATTTGATTATCAGAAACACAAAATAATGAGACAAGTATAATAACACCCCTGATGTATAGGTGAGTAAATGAGGGTCTGAGGTGGGTCACTCTCCTAAGACTGTAAGCCAGTAAAAGCCATAGGTAGCAAGATTGTACCTGTAGACATCATGTTGAAGATGCCTCTGAGATGAACATGTGCTCTCAGAAAACTAAAAGATTGGCACAAGGAACCAAAGAGTTATAATAAAGCATGACAAAAGCTATACTGGGTTAAATTTAAGGGGTCAATGAGAACACATACGAGAACTCTCTAACCCAAGGAATGAGAACAGGAAAGACCCATTTAAACTGAAGCCCGATGCATCAAGTGTAATGACTGGATGCTGGGATGAGAGGTCAAAATGTTGCAGGGAGAGGAAAGAGCGTGAAGGACCTGAGGTGACAGAGAATAAGGTTTAAGGGATGAAATAAATTTCACTGCACCTGAAGGGGAGGATGATTAGGATGAGCCCAAAGATTTAAGATAGCAAAGTCCAGACGCTAGAGCAGCAGGCCCTCTTCTTCTCTTACAGGTATGTCCAAAAAGGTAATGTCCAACCCACCTTCCAAAGTCCCACTTACAGTAAAAAGTGCCTGAGTATCTGAATGGGCCAAAGCCTTGCAGGCAGAACAATTTCAAGGAGAATTCATGGGAAACAAGCCTCTCTACTTCAGTCCTTTCTTTTTCTTTTGATAATCCATAGCATACTATATTTCCTTTGAATAAAGCTTATAAAGGTTTTTGTAGGATAGTTTTACAGCAAAAAAAAAAATCAACATATAATGGTAAAAAGAGGATGAGTTGTGAGAACAGGACGAACTTCCTAGGAGGTTGGATTAAGAGAGTGAATAGTGGATGGCCCTTTTAAGATGTCAGAGAGCGAGTGAAAAAGTTTAAAGTGATATGAAGTATGGTTTTGAAAGGGGCTGAGTAGAGGCAAGTCTTTCAAGGAGAAAGTCAATATTCTATAAGACTACAGAAACTTTTGATGGAGAATGTAAGAACAGAACAGCAAAGGAGAGAAAATAAGTTAAGGCTAACATAGCAAAATCTGAGTACAGGTGAGAAAATTTGTCTATACCATCAAGGTAGAAAGCATAAAGAAAAGTTCAGACAAGAACTAAATGTCACACAGGAAACATGGAATGTACAAAGAAAAGGAAATTAGGATTGATTTTTCACATATTAAAAATAAACAGTAAGAGTACAATAAAAGAATTCTTAAAAAAGAAAATGATGTGTTACATAAAACAGAAATTATTTGTGCCAATGCCAAGGAATTAATCAAGAAGTTAAAATTTATTTTTAATCTTTTAATTTATTAACATATAATGTATTATTAGCCCCAGGGGTACAAGCTTGTGAATCGCCAGGTTTACACACTTCCCAGCACTCACCATAGCACATACCTTCCCCAAGAGAAGTTAAAAATTATTTTATGACAAACATATCAACTCAAATTTCGCACAGAGTGATTAATGTAAACTGTGATATTTCTCTTGGGCTTGGCATTTGATGGTTTGCTGCTGAGTCTTTCAGCTCTTTAAACAAAAGGAATTCTAAAAAGCTTTTGGATTAAAGGTATATGAATAAAAGGACAAAAGGTCAGCACAAGGAAAACTACCAAAAATAATTACAAAGGAGAGAAGAAAGGCATTAGAACCCAGAAAACAGGAGCATAACTGAGTACTGAGCAGAAGACTTACATAGACATGTTGCTGCAAAGGTTGGCAAGCTTAGCAGAAGGCATGACACACAGGACAAATGATGTGTCAGACACCCAAAAATGACTGATTGTGAATTTCAGAGGAGATCTGAAACAGGCCAAAATAGAGAGGTGGGAAAATTATTAGTTTATTCAAAAATATGGCTTTGCTGTTGAACTACAAGGATTCCTTCTGTAAATCTGGACCCAAAATAGTGTTTGGCAGATAAGATGCTAAAATAAGTGAGGATTTTATATATCAAAGTGACCCACATTCTAATGCTCAATGGGTGGGGGAAGAAATAAATTAATGTGACAGGGAGCAGGAGGTAAGTCTACCCACACAGTCCTTTATTTTCGTGCGTGCACTGTAGACCCTCTCAACAGAAAATAAATAACAAATCAGAGAGAAGGCAAGTGGAAATGATGTGAAAAAGAGATGCTATCGGAGGTTGGTTAATAAGCCTAGGTGCCTTCTGCAGATAACTCATTTTGACAGTAGCGGACAAACCAAAGAGTAGAATATTTAAGATCTATAAAGGCTTCTCCAGGAAAGCTTTGGCAAGAGTAATAGTGCCATCAAATGAGACAGAAAGAGATGATACTGAAAACGTCAAAGTGCAGGCCAAGCTACTGGCAATGCTTGACTTGCTTTGGAGAGGAAGAAGACGCAGAATAGCATTAGTGCAGTGAAAATAAGAGAACAGAAGATGGAAATAACCAGAGGGGATTTTAACAATATTGGGAAGCAAGACACGCATAATTAAGCATTGCCAAGTGCCAATCCATGTGTGCGCATGACAGTTGCCACCACTGCATGCAGCTCCTTCATTAAGGAGTCCCCATGGCACAAGGGCAGAGAAACTTAACGGGATTGTTTGTACTTCTTATGAGAGGGTGTTCTATGTCAAGGCATTTCATCAGTCAGTGTTTTTGTCTTTCAAATACACAAAGGCAGACAGTGGCCAAAACTGGGCCAGGTGGTGATGCACAGCAGGGTGGAAAAGCATCCACTTTGGCAGAAACAGATGCCTCTGAACTCAGGTTCAACAATCTCAGCTGCAGGGCCGAGCCACTGACCATCTCACCGGAATCCGTTTTCTTATGTGTGCATCCTAAAGTGACAGTGAGAATTAGACAGGGTGATAGACGCAAAGTGCTCAAAGACTTCTGTAGACTTTAGTGGGGGTAGAATTTAAAAATCTAAAGACTCAGAAGGGGGGATTGTAATACAACACTGAAATAGTAAAACAAAATTGAAGAATTTAAATGAAATGTTTAGACATATTTCTAGGCAGCTACTAGAAGTCACTGTGATAGGGAGTGTTCCACAGAACACAAAATCACAGAAAGCACCAAGCATGAGAAATGTGAGGAGACAACAGACAACAGAGAGCTTCTGGAGATACTCCTCTACAGGTCGGGGGTTGAGGGGATGAGTCAAAAGCAATTACAGGTTGGTACACGATTGAAAGTGACTAGCACAGAGAGCAAACACAGTTGGGAAATGCTCTGCAGGGGATGGCAGAACGGTAAAGCATTATTCATTCATTCATTCATTCATTCATTCACTCACTCATTCATTCCCTCACAGATTTTATACCAAAAAAGAAGAAGAAGAAGGAAGAGGAGGAGGAGGAGGAGGAGAAATTTGGGGCACTACATATAGAACATAGCCTCATGTGAAACTTCTGGTCTGATTTTCATAAATTTCAGAGAAGGTTTTAGTTGGTCTGACTCAACCTTCCTGTTGTGCTTGGGGAATAAGGAGGGAGGCATGCTTCAGAGAGGTTTTTTGATTTGCCTTTGAGATGCTTTGAGCATCCACAGTTCTTAGCCTTGAAGGAAGAGAAGGATCAGAGATGTATGAATTTACAATGGTTAGCACTCCTTCTGAACAATGTCTAAGGGACTAGCTTGTTATGAATAATGCATAAATAAACTTTAAGCTGTTCACTTCATTTTCAGTTTAAAAGATCTTTGAAAGATATAAATCATGAAAGTTATAAGGGACTATTATTTACCATTGATCTATGAACTACATAAGGGCTAGGACTTTTTCATATATATCTCTACCTACAGAGCTAGCACCCAGTAGAGTGAACTGCACGGAAATGGCATTTCGTATTTGTGGAACTTAATTAAGGATCTGTTTATCCTTTCGTGACCCTGTTTACTTACGCCTTTACCAATCACTTTGTAAAAATAATTTAACGGATATGCTTAGACTAATAAAATTATATCCAAGAGTGTTCTTTTAAACATATTAACAGGTGACAAGAGGAGGCTGACATAATATTGTCTCCAGTCTTTCTCCAATAGAAATTTTAAGAAATATTTCTCAAAATTTGGAAAAAAATATAAACAAGATAGTGACTTGTCGGTCTGGCAACATAGTTGAGTTAATCCAGTAAGCACCTCTTTAAGGATTTCTTCCCAACGTATCATAACTAAACAAGAAAAAATAAAACAAGTATTACTGCAGTTAGTAAAAAACTTGTAAGGTCAAAATGACATGCAGTTTCTGTAGTTATAATGTTGCTATCACTCAGTAAGTGGCTGAAGAAATTATAAATAATGTGAGAAAGGAATCCATCAAAATCCTTGAGGAGAACACAGGCAGCAACCTCTTTGACCTCAGGTGCAGCAACTTCTTCCTAGAAACATCACCAAAAGCAAGGGAAGCAAGGGCAAAAATGAACAATTGAGACTTCATCAAGATCAAAAGCTTTTGCATGGCAAAGGAAACAGTCAAAAAAACCAAAAGACAACTGACAGAATGGGAGAAGATATTTGCAAACGACATATCAGATAAAGGGCTAGTATCTAAAATCTATAAAGAACTTAGCAAACTCAACACCCAAAGAACAAATAATCCAATCAAGAAATGGGCAGAGGACATGAATAGACATTTCTGCAAAGAAGACGTCCAGATGTCCAACAGACACATGAAGAAGTGCTCCACATCACTTGGCATCAGAGAAATACAAATCAAAACCACAATGAGATAACAACTCACACCAGTCAGAATGGCTAAAGTTAACAAGTCAGGAAATGACAGGTGCTGGTGAGGATGCAGAGAAAGGGGAACCAGAAGATGTAAACGGACATGCCCCTAGGGCCTCATCTGGACCCTAGCTTTGGTTTGCATGCATCTCACCCCAGAGGTCTGGTTTCATATACCAGAATATGGGGGTTTCCTGAGGCACAAAACAGAACACCTCTTGTATCTACATGGAAACCATGCTCTGGGGAAATGTTTAAAACCCTCCAGTTAGGAGTATCCTTCAGGGCCCCTGAGCCACTGCCACATTCTAGGTTCTCCATGGACACAAAACTGCATTATGACCCATCAGCGTGAGAGTCCATTTCGACTCAGCCCCCTGGGTAGCTGGCCCCAGAGCCAGAAGATCGAACCTGCCTTTTCCCTAGCAGCCAATGGGAATGTGAGGTGGTGTTTCCAGGCATCTATCCTTAGAGCCATGCTCTGGAATCTTTCCTTATGGGGCAGCCTGGAGCCATCCAACAGGGCTCGCCTTTCCCACAGAAGGAAACCTTGCTATTTGGAGCAGCTCACAACCCCCAGAGTGGGAAAACCTCCAAGGCCTCATGAGGCCATCCTTCCATTCAGGAGCCATCATGGTCGAAAACTCCAGCCTGAGCCAACATCAGATACTCGCCCTTAAATCAGATGCTGGAGATCTCAATTCAGCCTCTGCAGAGTCTGCCTGCCATGCCCTCGGCCCCATACCTAACCCTAGCTTGGGTTTTCAGACTTCCGTCCTCCTACTCCTGCCCTGCAAGCCCTCCATTAGGGAATTCCACAACCACAACACAGCCCTCTCCCTGCCCACCAGAAGAAAAACGTTGCCCTATGGGGCTGCCAAGAAAACCTAAATGAGGATCAGACTGCATGCCACTCGACTGCACCCCAATTGCATAGGCTGCCCTGGGCACTAATAATCTGTCTGACACAGCCTGAGCCCAGTCATCCAGACAGACAACCAGACTGTGGTCTGCACACCAATCTCATCATACCGCCATGGACTTAGGCCTTCATCTCTTCCCAATCTCAGTTTTCAGGCATCTGCACCTAGACTTTATCTCCAATTCCTGCACAGGGGGTAACCTGGTGCACAAATCAGAACTCTTCCTTCTCCATGGAAGGAAACATTGCAGTTGGCATGGTGTCAAACCTTCAGGATATGAGAAACCTGCATGGCCAATGAGGCCTCCCTCATACATGAGGGCCGTATTGGGCACAAACACGCATTGTGACCTTCAGCGTGAGCCCAGTGCTCATTTAAGGCCTCTCTGGAGCTGGACCAAGTGCCCACATACGAGGCTTGCCATGCCCCTCGGCCCCCAACCCTAACCAGATTTCGGAATTTCCAGTTGTCCGTACCCAGGGCTATGCTCTGGAATCCCTCTTTTGGAGGGGCACCTAAGGTAGAAAACAGGACTCCTCCCTTCCCACAGAATGACCCCAAACTCTTGGGAGTGAGGTCAAATCCCCAGAGAGGGAGACTCGTCCATGACCCATGAGGCCACCCATATATCCCACGGCCATCCTGGACACAACATCCAGAGACAAAAGCCTGAGCAACCCCCTCGCACTCGGTGTTCTTTCAAATCCCCAGGAGCACCCCTCAATGTCTGTAGATCGGGCCTGCCATACCCTCGGCCCCAAACCTAAGCCGAGTTGTTGATTTCAGACTTTTGAAAGTCTTGTCCCCACAACCCTGGCCCACACACCCTCCAGGCTGGGGTGTTTGGAGCCACACCGCAGGACTGTGCCTGCCCTCTCCAAGGAAACTGCCCATTCCATTGGCCACAACCCTATATATTAGGAGAAAATTCCAAGGACCCTGAGGCCATCCCAATTGTGTAGGCTGCCCTGGACAAACAGGAGCATTCTGACACAAGCTGAGCAATGACCTTCACTCAGACACGCAGACCAATTTCCCCAGAGACAGAAGATTGAACTGGACAGACCACTAGGCCCTAATCTGAACCCTAGCTTTGGTTTCCAGGCAACTCTCCTCAGGGACCTGGTCTCAAACACCAGCATATGGGGCTTTCCTGAGGCACAAAACAGAAACCCTCTCATCTCCACATGGGAACCTTGCTCTTTGGATCTGTGTCCAACTCTCCAGGTCAGAGAATTCTGCAGGGCGCCTGAGCCACAGCCACATTGAAAGTCTCCATGGACACAAACCCACTTTAAGACCCATCCTCAGGAGAGTCCCTTTCAACTCATCCCGCTGGGTATCTCGCCCCACAGCCAGCAGATCAAACCTGCTCTGTTGCTAGGAGCCAATGGGAATGTGAGGTGGGGTGTTCAAGAATCCATACTTAGAACTATGCTCTCGAGTCTTTCTGTATGGGGCGTCCTGGAGCCATCCAACAGGACTTGACTGTCCCGCAGAAGGAAACCTTGAGGTTTGGAGCAGCTTCCAACCCCCAGTGTGGGCAAACCTCCATGGCTTCATGAGCCCCCCCCCTTTATGAAGGATATCATGTGTCCGTCAATGACAAAAACTCCAGCCTGAACCAGTGTCTAATACTCGCCCTGACTTCAGATGCAGGAGATCTCAACTCAACCTCTGCAGAGTGGGCCTGCCCTGCCCTCGGCCCCAAACTGAACCCTAGCTTGTGTTTTCAGACTACTGTCCTCACACTCCTGACCCACAAGCCTTCCAGATTGGGAATTCTGGAGCCACAATGCAGCCCTCTGCCTGCCCACCTGAAGAAAAACATTGCCCTATGGGGCTGCCAAGGAACGCCAAATGAGGATCAACCTGCAAGGCCCTCGGATGCACCCCAATTGCATAGGATGCCTTTGGCACTAATGCTCTGTATGACACAGCGTTATCCCAGATCTCCCGACAGACAACCAGACAGCTGGCCGCACACCCTGCACATCTGACCCGCCATGGCCTTAGGCCGTCATCTCTTACCAACCTGGGTTTTCAGGCATCCAAACCTATACCTTATCTCCAATCCCTGCAGAGGGGGGATCTTGTAGCACAAAGCAGAACTCCTCCTTCCCCATGGCAGGAAACCTTGCTGTTGGAATGGTGTCAAACTTTCAGTGTAGGAGAAACCTGCATGGCCCATGAGGCCACGCCCACGCTTGAGGGCCGCCTTGGGCACAAACCTGCATTGTGACCCTCAATGTAAGCCCTGTGCTCATGTAAGTCCTGTCAGTGGCTTGACCAAGATCCCGAATATGGGGCTTGCCATGCCCCTAGGCCCCCAATCCTAACCAGATGTTGGGTTTTCCAGTCACCCGTACCCAGGGCTCTGCTCTGGAATCCCTTTCTTGGAGGGACACTGAGGCAGAAAACAGGACTCATCCCTTCCCACAGAATGACCCCAAACTCTTTGGAGCCGGGCCCATTCCCCAGAGAGGGAGACTCATCCATGGCCCATGAGGCCGCCCCTACATTCCACAGCCATACTGGACACAACATCCAGAGACAAAAGCCTGAGTGACCGCCTCCCATTCACCCGTCTTTCATATCCCTAAGAGCTTCCCTCACAGTCTGTATATCGTGCCTGCCATACCCTCGGCCCCAAACCTAAGCCGAGTTTGTGCTTTCATACTTCTGTCCCCAGAGCCCTGGCCCACACAACCTTTAGGCTAGGGCCTGTAGAGCCACTCTGCAGGACTGCTCCTGCCCTCTCCGAGGAAACTGTGCCCATTCTATTGACCACAACCCTACACATTAGGAGAACCCTCCATGGACCCCGAAGCCATCCAAACAGTGTAGGCCGCCCTACATAAACAGGGGCATTCTGACAGGAGTTGAGCAACTATGTCCACTCAGACACACAGACATATGTCCCCAGAGTTAGAAGATTGAAATGGAGAGGCCCCTAGGCCCTAATCTGAACCCTAGCTTTGGTTTCCAGGTGTCTCTCCTCAGAGGCCTGTTTTAGAATACCAGCATATGGGGCATTCCTGAAGCACCAAATTGAACCCCTCTCGTCTCCTCATGGGAAGCTTGCTTTTGGGAGCTTTGTCAAACCCTCTGGTTTAGAGAATCCTGCAGGGACCCCCAGCAAATGCCACATTCCAAGTTCTCCATGGATACAACCCACATTATGATCCATCATCAGGAGAGTCCATTTTAACTCAGCACCCCGGGGGGTACCTCTCCCATGAGCCAGCAGATCGGATCTGCCTTGTTGCATGAAGCCAATGGGAATGTGATGTGGGGTGTCCAGGCTTCCATCCTTAGAATCCTCCTCTCGAGTCTTTCTGAATGGGGTGTCCTGGAGCCATCCAACAGCACTCAACTGTCCAGCAGAAGGAATCCTTGTGGTTTGGAGCATCTCACCACCCCCGGCGTGGGAAAACCTCCATGGTCTCATGACGCCCCCATGTCATGAAGGTGCCAACAAGGAAACAAACTCCAGCCTGAGCCAACGTCTGATACTCGCTCTGATTTCAGATGGAGGAGATCTCAATTCAGCCTCTGCAGAGTGGGCCTGCCTTCCCTCAGTCCCAAACTGAACCCTAGCTTATGTTTTCAGACTTCCGTCCTCACACTCCTGACCCACAAGCCCTCCAGATTGGGAATTCCGGAGCCACAATGCAGCCCTCTGCCTGCCCACCAGAAGAAAAGTGTTGCCTTATGGGGGTGCCCAGAGACCCAAATGAGGATAAGACTGCAAGTCCGTCATCCGCACCCCAATTGCATAGGCTGCCCTGGGCACTAATGCTCTGTTTTACACAGCCTGAGCCCACACCTCCCAACAGAGAACCAGACAGCTGACCAGATGTCCAGCACATTGGACCCACCATGTCTTTAGGCCGTCATCTCTTCCCACCTGGGTTTTCAGGCTTTGGAAAATAGACCTTATCTCCAATCCCTGCACAGGGGGGAACCAGATGCATAAATCAGAACTCCACTTTCCCCATGGCAGGAAACCTTGCTGTTGGCATGGTGTCCGACCTTCAAGGCAGGAGAAACCTGCATGGCCCATGAGGCCACTAACATGCTCGAGGGCCACCTTGGTGACAAACACGCATTGCGAACCTCAGGGTGAGCCCCATGTTCAAGTAAGGCCTCTCAGGGCTTGACCAAGAGCCCGCATATGGGGCTTCCCATGCCCTTAGGCCCCCAATCCTAACCAGAGTTCAGGTTTTCTGGTCTCCCGGACCCAGGGCTTGGCTCTGGAATCCCTCCCTTGGAGGGACACCTGAGGCAGAAAACAGGACTCCACTCTTCCCACAGAATGACCCCAAACTCTTGGGAGTCAGGCCAAATCCCCAGAGAGGGAGACTTGTCCATAGCCCATGAGGCCACCTCTACATTCCACGGCCATCCTGGACACAACATCCAGAGACAAATGCCTGAGGAACTGCTTCCCACTCGCCCTTCTTTCATATCCCCAGGAGCACCCTTCATCGTCTGTAGATCCTGCCTGCCATACCCTCGGCCCCAAACCTAAGCCGAGTTGGTGATTTCAGACTTCTGTCCCCACAGCCCTGACCCACACACACTCCAGGCTGGGGTGTGTGGAGCCACACCGCAGGACTGTGCCTGCCCTCTAAGGAAACATTGCCCATTCCATTGGCCACAACCCTACATATTAGCAGAAAACTCCAAGGACCCTGATGCCATCCCAATTATGCAGGCCATCCTAGACAAACAGGGGCATTCAGACACAAGCTGAGCAACGACCTCCACTCAGGCAGGCAGACCAATTTCCCCAGAGACAGAAGATTGAACCGGACAGACCACTAGGCCCTAATCTGAACCCTAGCTTTGGTTTCCAGGCAACTCTCCTCAGGGACCTGGTTTCAAATACCAGCACACGGGGCTTTCCTGAGGCACCAAACAGAAACCCTCAAATCTCCACATGGGAACCTTGCTCTTTGGATATGTGTCCAATCCTCTGGGTCGGAGAATTCTTCAGGGCACCTGAGCCACAGCCACATTGAAAGTCTCCATGGACACACACCCAACTTAAGACCCATCCTCAGGAGAGATCATTTCAACTCAGCCCACTGGGTATCTCACCCCACAGCCAGCAGATCGAACCTATCTTGTCACTAGGAGACAATGGGAATGCGATGTGGGGTATCCAGGCATCCATCCTTAATACCCTGCTCTCGAGTCTTTCTGTATGGGGCATCCTGGAGCCATCCAACAGGACTCGACTACCCTGCAGAAGGAAACCTTGAGGTTTGGAGCAGCTTCCAACCCACAGCGTGGGAAAACCTCCATGGCCTCATGAGGACCCACTTCATGTAGGACATCGTGTGTCCATCAATGACAAAACTCCAGCCTGAGCCAACGTCTGATACTCGCCCTGACTCCAGATGCAGGATATATCCATTGAGCCTCTACAGATTGGGCCTGCCTTGCCCTAGGCATGAAGTTTAAACCAACCTTGAGTTTTCAGACTTACATCCTCACACTCTTGACCCACAAGCCCTCCAGATTGCTAATCCTGGAGCCGCAACGCAACCCTCTGCATGTCCAGCAGAAGAAAAACTTTTCCCTATGGGACTGTCCAGAAACCCCAAATGAGGATCAACCTGCATGGCCCTCGACCACACCCTAATTGCATAGGCTGCCCTGGGCACTAATGCTCTGTCTGACACAGCCTGAGCCTAGACCTCCCGAAAAACACCTAGAGAGCTGGCTGCAAACCCAGAATGTCAGAACTGCCATGGCCTTAGGCCATCATCTCTTCCCTACCTAGGTTCTCAGGCATCTGAACCTAGACATTATCTCCAATCCCTGCACAGGGGGGAACCTGATGCTCAAATCCGGACCCCTCCTTCCCCATGGCAAGAAACCTTGTGGTTGGCATTGTGTCAAACCTTCAGGGTAGAAGAAATCTGCATGGCCCATTAGGCCACGCCCATGCTTGAAGGCCAACATGGGCACAAACACGCATTGTGACCCTCAACGTGAGCACCGTGTTTAAGTAAGACCTCTCTGTGGCTGGACCAAGAGCATGCATATGGGCCTGCCATGCCCCTAGGCCCCCAATCCTAACCAGTGGTTAGGGTTTTCCAGTCGCCCGTACCCAGGTCTCTGCTCTGGAATCCATCTTTTGGAAGGATGCCAGAGGCAGAAATCAGGACTCCTCCCTTCCCACAGAATGACCCCAAACTCTTGGGATCCGGGCCCAAACCCCAGAGAGGGAGACTCGTCCACTGCCCATGAGGCACCCCTATATTCCACAACCATCCTTGACACAAAATTTAGAGAAAAAAGCCTGAGGAACTGCCTCACACTCACCCTGATTTCATATCCTGAAGAACTCCCCTCAGGGTCTGTAGATTGGGCATGCCATACCCTCAACCCAAAACCTTCCCCAAGTTTGTGTTTTCAGACTTCTGTCCCTACAGCCCTGGACCACACACCCTGCAGGGTGGGGTCTCTGGTGCCCCACCTCAGGGATGTTCCTGCCCTCTCGAAGTAAATTGGTCTCTTGTGGATTCTGCCCAGCCTGCAATAGTTTGTTGTCATTCTGGGGGAAGGGAAGAGTCCTGTTTTCTGTTTCAGGGGTCCCCCAAATAGAGAGATTCCAGAGCAGGGCTCCAGATACCATCTTCTGGAAAACCCCACCTTGGCATAGATTTCAGCCTAGGGGCATGGCCAGCCGGATATGCGGGCTCTGGGTCCAGCCCCCGAGGGGTCTTACTTGAGAATGGGGCTCAGGCTGAGGGGCACAATGTGTGTTGGTGCCCAAGGCGGCCCTCCAGATTGGGCGTGGCCTCACAGACCCAGGAGGTTTCATAAACTCGGAGGTTTTGACACACAGCCCAACAGCAAGTTTTCCTGCCATGGGGAAGGAGAAGTTCTGTTTTGTGCATCAGGTTCCCCCATATGAAGATATTTGATATAAGGTCTGGGACAGATATTTGAAAACCCAGGTTGGGTAGAAATGACGACCACGAGCACGGGCAGTTCTGATCTGTTGGATATGCGGCCCGCTGTCTGAGTTGCTGACGGGATGCTGGTCTCAGGCTGTGTCAGATAGAGCATTAGTGCACAAGGCGGCCTATGAAATTGGATTGCCATCGAGGGCCGTGTGGGTGGATCCTCATGTGGGGTGTCTGGGCATCCCCATAGGGCACTTTGCCTTATTATGTTGGGCAGGCAGAGTGCTGCATTGTGGCTCCAGAATTCCGAATCCAGAGGTTTTGTGGACCAAGAGTGTGAGGACCGAATTCTGAAAACACAAGCTAGAGTTTGGTTCAGGGCCTAGGGCACAGCAGGCTCAATTTGCAGAGGTTGAATCAAGGTCTCCCGCATCTGATGTAAGGGCCAGTGTGAGACGTTTGCGCAGGTTGGATTGTGTGTCCATGATGACTGCCTAATGGAGGGGTGGCCTCATGAGGCCATGGATGTTTTCCCACACTCGGGGTTGTGAGCTGATCCAAACAGCATGGTTTTCTTCTGCAGGACAGGCGTGTTCTGTTTGATCATCAATTGTCCCCCAGAGGGAAAGATTGGAGAGTAGACTCTTTATATGGATGCCTGGAAATGCCACCTGGCATTCCCATTGGAGCCTAGGAACAAGGCAGGTACGATCTGACGACTCTAGGGCCTGCTTGCCAGGGGAATGTGTTGAAAAGGAATCTCATGCTGATGGGTCTCAATGTGGGTTTGTGTCCATGGAGACCTTGGAATGTGGCGGTGATTATCCTGCCCTGAGGGTTTGAAATAGCTCCAAATAGCAAGTTTCCCTTCTGGGAACAGAAGGTGTTCTGTTTTGGGCCTCAACAACTCAAATCTGTTGATATCTGAGACCAGGCCTCTGCGGATAGATGTCTGAAAACCCAAGCTCCAGTTCAGTTTAGGGCTGAGGGGCATGTCAGCGTCAACCTTCTGACTGTGGGACCATCTACCTGGGTGTCTGACTGGAGGTTGTTGCCTGGGGTGTGTCACACTGCGCATTTTTGTCCAGGGTGTCCTATGAAACAAAGGGTGGCCTCAGGGGCCATGCAGGTATCTCCTAATCTCGAGGGTTTTGGCGACTGTAAAGGGCACAGTTTCCTTTGGTTGGACAGGCACAGTCCTGCGTGGTAGCTCCACTTGGACGGTGTGTGGGCCAGGGCTCTGGGGACAGAAGTCTGAAAACACAAAGTTGGGTTAGGGTTACAGCCAACGGTAGGGTAGGGTCAATCTGCAGACCCTGAGGGGAGCTCTCGGGACCTGATATGAGGACGAGTGTGAGGTGGTAGCTGAGCCTTTTGCCTCTGGATTTTGTATCTAGGATGGCCGTGGAATGTAGGAGTGGCCTCCTCAGCCCATGAAAGATTCTCCCTCTAGGGGATTCCGTCTGGCCCCCAATAGTTTGGTGTCATTCTGGGGGCAGGAAGGAGTCATGTTTTCTGTCTCAGGGGTCCTCTAAAAACAGGGATTCCAGAGCAGGGCTCTGGGTACAGTCCCCTTGAAAACCCCAACTTGGCTTAAGATTTCATCATAGGGGCATGGCCAGCCCGATATGCAGGCTCTGGGTCCAGCCCCCCGAGGGGTTTTATTTGAGAATGGGGCTCAGGCTGAGGGGCACAATTCTTGTTGGTGTCCAAGGTGGCCCTCCAGAGTGGGCGTGGCCTCATAGGCTCTGCAGGTTTCACCAACTCGGAGGGTTTGACACACAGCCCAACAGCAAGGTTTCCCGCCATGGGGAAGGAAGAATTCTGATTTGTGCATCAGGTTCCCCCACATGAAGGGATTTGACAACGTCTGGGGACAGATGCCTGAAAACCCAGGTTTGGTAGAGATGACAGCCTACGATGTGGGCAATTCTGATCTGCTAGATATGTGGCTCACTGTCTGGGTGGCTGATGGGATGTCTGGTCTCAGACTGTGTCAGAACAAGCATTAGTGCACAGGGCAGCCTATGAAATTGGGGTGCCATCGATGACCATGTAGGAGGATCCTCATGTGGGGTTTTTAGGCAGCCCCATTTGGCACTTTGTCCTTATTATGGTGGGCAGTCAGAGTGCTGCGTTGTGGTTCAAGAATTCCAAAACCAGAGGGCTTGTGGGCCAAGCGTGTGAGGACAGAAGCCTGAAAACACAAGTTCGTGTTAGGTTCAGGGCCTAGGGCATGGCAGGCTCAATCTGCAGAGGTTGAATGAAGATCTCCAGCATCTGATGTAAGGGCGAATGTGAGATGTTCGCCCAGGCTGGAGTTTCTGTCCATGATGGCTGCCTAATGGAAGAGTGTCCTCTTGAGACCATGGAGGTTTTCCCACACTGGGTTTTATGAGCTGCTCCCAACAACCTGGCTTTCTTCTGCAGGACAGGCAGTGTCCTATTTGAAGACCAATTGTCCCTCATAGGGAAATACTCGAGAGTATGGTCTACACATGGATGCTTGGAATCCCAACCTGGCATTCCCAATGGCACCTATGAACAAGGCAGGTTCGATCTGGTGGCTCTGGGGCAGGCTAGCCACGAGAGTATGTTGAAATGGAGTCTCACGCTGATGGGTCACAATGCGGCATTTTGTCCACGGAGACCTTGGAATGTGGCAGTGGCTCCAGGGCCATGCAGTATTCTCTTGCTCTGAGGGTTTGACACAGCTCCAAATAGCAAGTTTCCCTTCTGGGAACAGGAGGTGTTCTGTTCTGGGCCTCTGCAGCTCCCATATGTTGGTATCTGAGACTGGGCCTCTGGGGACAGATGACTGAAAACCTACTCCCAAGGCCAAATTTAAAGTCCTTTCTGTTGTCCATTTACGTCTCTCTGTGCCATTTGCTCCTTATACCCAAACTTCCTCTCCAGATAGTTTTCCCATAGGTTTAAGTTATGATGGAAATTGGGCTCCTGTGTCCACCAAAAAATCAACTGATTTCCCCTCCACTTCAGTTTTTACCCGAGGTTTGGGGAGGGGCTCCGAACCATGGCCCCTTCAATCTCTAGTGGCAAGCATTGCTGTCTTCCTTTTAGGGCACTCCCTGACCCAATGTCCTTTTTCCTTACAGTAAGCACACTGATCTGAATCTAAGTCATCCCGCCTGCCTTTTCTGTGCTTAGGCTTTCCTTCCATTTACTATCCCCTACCAGTCTCCTCCCCGCCTCATGTAATGCCAAAACCTTAACCATTTTTTTGTCTGTTTTTCATCCTCTTGTGCATCCCTGTTGTTAAACACCTTTTCTGCTATTCCCACTAACTCAGTCAGATTCTTCCCTTCAAATCCTTCAATTTTCTGAAGTTTCCTATATATGGGGCTGACAGACTGGCAAAGCAAGATCGTCTAAATGAGCTATCGTGCAACTTCCCTAAAGTTTACCTCAAGTTGTCTAGCTTAAGTGAACAAACATTTAAAGACAATCAAATCTAGAATTTAACATCCATAAAGGTGTGTTATTAAAGCATAATTTTTCTCTCTAAAATAACCCTCGTTTTCAGAGATAGCCAAATTAGGACTAATTTATTTGAAAAACAAGTTCAGTTTTAACGAGCTTGGCCTAATTATTTACATAAGCTCAGCAAGAACAGTGAGGGATCATATAAATCTTTTAGAATCTGCTTTGCTGGAACTTCTCATAAGGAATCTCTAGGTTGAACTTATGATAGCCACTCCAGGCCAAAAGCCAAGCTACATACTTGCCATCAGACATGCCTGCAATACCTGTCGATTTGGGCGAATTCCTCTTCCTGAGGCCCCCAAAGAATCCTGAGGTCCCTGCACCTGCCAGGAAGTAACATCCTTTACACACCTGGTGAGACTACTGGGAACTCTGTAAGCAAGGTATCAGGCCCACAGTTCCAAAGGGCTTTACAGTTCCAGGTTGTATAAAGTCAACCTTAGTTCCTTTAAGCTGTCTAGTCATATCTGAGTCTTTTCAAATATGACATTCCAGTCAAAGCCATGGTAAAATAAGGTGTTTCCAATGGTGTCCTGTTACAAGGAGAAGAGATTCTTATTGAACTTATGCAAATGACTGATTGCCATGGGAGAAAGAATACTTGCTGAGACCTTTTGGTTTCATAGGGTTCAGATAGAGAGAAAGAGTTGAATACCTTGATTTGTTGACAGATGACTACATTTTTATCTCTGTAAGTTAGATTTAAGTTAGATTAAGTTAGATTTTATCTCTGTAAGTTAAATTTAAGAAAATTTTCCCTAGTCTGGAAGAGCAAACATTAAAGAACCATTGATGTTTAAAATAAGACAAAACATCAAGAGATACAACATTACAATCTTTCAGTTCACCTAGTCCCATGTCAATAATTCTGGTTTAGTCTGAATGCAGCTTTTACTCCTGTAAATTCTTATCCATTTCAGTTCCAGGATTTTAACATGTCAAAGACCTGTATTCGTCCTGAAAGTCTCCCATATGAATTTTCTTTAAGACGGAATTTATCTTACAAGAGAATTAAAACAATTACAAATAACAAAAAACTCAGAATTGATATGGTAAAGAGCAGGTGAGATCAGAATTTACAATGTAACTGGCAAGAAAATCAGGTTACTTCTGTGACATGTAACATTTCCATAATCGCAATATCAAGTGATGATCTATCAACATATTAAAACTTTAGGAAATGAATAGCATTTTCCCAAATGTAACCCAAGGTTTATCATTGGTTTAAATCTTGTCATCAATTGCTAAAACCTTAGAAAGTTTTAAAACACATGCCTAAATATAATTAGGGATGTTAAACACCTGATAAAACAAAACATAGAAGCTGAATTTTCTGGGCAGGCAAAGAGAAAACCGTAACAGATCAATTAACTTAAGAAAACTTTGTCTCTTTAAACAGAGAGAAAACCAGCTTTTCTATACCAGTGTCTTTTTTTTAAAGTATGCAGATAATGAGTTTACTAGGTTTCCCTCCCATCGTGAATGATGTCGCAGACAAAGGGAGGGGGATCTTTCAGATGCTGTCCTGCTCGCATCCCTCGTGGGAACTTAGGAGCGTCTTAGTTAAGGTCTGTCCGTATAAACCCAGACCAGGCTACTCCGTGGAGTAGATGACTGTTATGCCATATGACACCCTGAGAGACTCAGGGTGCAGCCCACTCAGACTCCGTAGTGGAAGCGGTGGAGCCATACAGACACATTCACACAATCAGGCACTCTTCAGATTCAAACAGGTTGGATATCCTCCCCTTTGGGTATCCCTGGCTAATGGGAGGTGATCAGTCTCCCATTCTTTTACGAATGGATTTAGCTCCGACAGTGGCCTCGGGGTTGTTCTTCTCTCTTTTTACATATCTCCTACATTTTACATACAGAGTTGCTTTTCTCATTTCCATCACTCTTAATTACACTTAACAGGATTTTGTACTCTTAGAAATACCTTAACCTCTACTGAAGACTAAATATAAACCAATTGTGAGTTGTTACAACAGAATTGTTTAGATGGCAAATTTATCAATCTGTTAAGCACAGAACGTGTTCACCAGCAGATTTCAAAAGCACAAACCCAGTTCCAGCAGCTAATGCTCTAGCATTTTATCCCATTTGGTTAAGACCTACATGTCCAACAAATTTAATTCCATTTGTCATTCAAGCAACCCTTCACAGTTTCAGGTTACCAAAGACTTCGGAAGCCACTTTAACAATTACCCATTAAAACCT
>NW_019154212.1:272214-330134 GCF_002288905.1 Enhydra lutris kenyoni | reverse complement strand
CTTTCTGTAATATTTTTCTAGTTCTAGCCCACTGTGTTTGGAAAAGATGGTCGATTTGGTTTCACTCATCATTTGGGAAATTCATAGGCTTCTGGAGCTTATTGACTTGTCTTGTGGCCTCACCTATGACCTATGGTGGAGAATGTTCTAGGTTCACTTGAGAGGAGTGCATTCCATGTGCTGCTTTTGGATGGAGGGTTCTGTGTGTATCTGTCAAATCCATCTAAGTAATGTGTTGTCTGAGGCTGATGTTTCCTTTGTGATCTTCTGTCTGGATGGTGTATCATTGAGAGAAGTGTGAGGTATTAAAGTTCCCTATGGTATTTGTGCTGATTGCTTCTCTTAGGTCTGTTCATATATGCTCTACATATTTAACTGCTCCACTGCTGGGTGGGTAAATATTTATAAATATTGCATCATCTTACAACATTGATTCCATTATCAGTTTCTATTGCCCTTCATTGGCTCTTGTTACAGTGTTTGGATTTTTTCTTTTCCTCCTCCATTGGACTGAAAATCAGAAAATCATCTGTTAGCTCTGCAAGTCATGATCAAAGTATAGCCCTGCTCTAAGTCTGGTTTTCTTTATTTTCCTATATAAATAAACACAATAAATTCTTCTTCCAGTACCATATCCTGACTCCAATAAGAAAGTATGTATAAAAGTGCTTTGTAAACTAGGAGATACTGCCCAATAATGAAAATGATTATGCAACCACCAAATGTTCAAGATTAGATTTTTTAATACATATTTATTTATTGTAGAGACAGAAAGAGATTGTTTGCACAACCATATGCTAGAGAGGGGAGGGTCAGAGGGAGAGAGGGAATACTCCAGCAGTGTACCCGCTAAGTGTGGAGGCTGGTGTGGGGCTCTCTCCCAGAAGTTGGGATCTTGATTTGAGCCCAAATCAAGAGCCAGCTGCTTAACTGACTGTGCCACCCAGGTACCCCCAGAATAAGATTTTTTAAAACATTTTTGTGGGCTTAATCTCATAGGTATTGTTCTAAGTGACCTCTATTTCATTCAAATCTAAAAACTATTTTTAAATTAAAAATAGAAGTTGTTTTAAAAGCAAATATTCATAATATCCTCAGAGGTGGGGAAACAGGCAGAAAAGAAGTTAAGTAGGGGCACCGGGGTGGTTCATTCGTTGAAACTTCTGCCTTTGGCTCAGGACATAATCCCAGGTTCCTGGGATCAAACCCCAGTTCAGACTCCCTGCTCAGTGGGGAGTCTTCTTCTCCATCTCCCTCTGTCCCTCCCCCTGCTTATGTGCCCCCCTTCTCTGTCTCTCAAATAAATAATTAAGTTAAAAAGGCAAGTTACTTTCTCAGTGTCATGATAAATATTAGAGCTAGATACAGTCCTGAGTTTGTGACCCTGAAGAATGTGTTCTTTCATTTGTACATTTACCAAAAAATACCTATCCCTCAAAATACCATACATTAAATTAGTTTCCCCTTTCTCCATTCATTGAGTATCGGAAGATGTAACAATTCCAGGACCCTGGCTGGTGGGTTCAGTGGAGTGTGTGACTCTTGATCTCCAGGTTATCAGTTTGAGTCATGTTGGGGGTACAGATTACTTAATTGAAAAAAAGAAAAGATGCTATATTTGGGTTTGTTTTCTTTTTTCTTTTTGACCCCTTCACCCATTTCTCTCACCTCCAACCCCAAACTTCTGCCAGCCTCCATCTGTTCTGTCTGTGAGCTCACATTTTTGTTTTTGTTTTGTTTGTTTTAAGGTTCTACATGTAAGTGATTTCTAGTATTTCTCTTTCTGTCTGGCCTGTTTTACTTGGCGTAATGCATTCAAGGGCCACCATGTTGTAAATCAAAAGATTTCATCCTTTATTATGGCTGAGTAGGATTCGACTGTGTTTATCAATCACAATTTCTTTATTAATTCATCCACTGATGGCATTTAGGTTGTTTCTTTATTTTCACTGTTGTAAATGATCCCGCCGTGTACACAGGGGTGAATATACCTTTGTGAATTAGTGTTTTCATTCCCTTCAGATAATACTCAGAAAGGGAATTGCTGGCTCCTTTGGTTGCTCTATTTCTCATTTTTTTGAGGAACTTCTGTACTGTTTTCCATAGTGGCCGCAACCATTTATACTCCCCGTAATGGTGCACTAGAGTTTTCCTCTACTCCATATCTTTACCAAAACTTGCTATTTCTTCTGTTTTTGATAATGGCTCTTCTGACAGGTGTGAAATAGTGCCTCATTGTGGTTTGATTTGCATTTCCCTGATGATTAGTGTTGAGCATCTTTTCAAGTTCATGTAGACCATCTGTATGTCTTCTTTAGGAAAATGTCTATTTGGTACGTCTCCTGATACACTAGATAACTTGCGGGGTTTTTGTTGTTTCTGGTGTTCTTGTGTGTTTTGTTTTGTTTTGTTTTGTTGTTGAGTTGCATGAGTTCTTTATATTTTGAATATTAACCCCTAACTGGAAATATAATTTACAAGTGTTTTACCTTAGGTTACCGTTTTATTTTTTTGATGGTTTCTTTTGTTGTTTGGATGTTTTATAGTTAGATGTAGGCCCACACTTTGCTTCTTTGTTTGTTTTTACTTTGGTATCCTCTTAAAAGCACAACTACTAAGAACTTTCATCAAGGACCTTTCCAAACCCTCTGTTTTCTGCTACAAATTTTATAGTTCCAGGACTCATATTCAATTGTTTGACCCATTTTGAGTTAATTTTTGTGTATGGTGTATTAGAATGGTGAAGTTTTGTTCTTTTGCATGTGGCTCTCTAGTGTTCCCAGCACCACTGATGAAAGAGACTGTTTTTCCCACTTGTTTATTCTTGGCTCCTTTGTCATAAGGTCCCAGACTATAGATGTGTGTGTTTACTTCTGGGCTCTCTCCTGTCTTCTGGTGATATGTGTGTCTGTTGTTATGACAATGCTAGATTGTTTTGATTACTCTAGCTTTGTCATTAGTCCGAAATGAGGAAGCACAATGCCTTTCGTGTGTTTCTTCTTTCTCTAGATTAGTCTGGTATTCAGAGTCTTTTGTGGCATCATACAAGTTTTTAGAATATTTCTTCTCTTTCTGTGAAAAAATGTCCTTAGAATTTTGATAGGAATTGCAATGAAACTTTAGATGGTTTAGGGAAGTATGGACATTTTACCATTATTGATTTTTCTCACCCATGAATATGCAGTGTCTCTTGGTTTATGTGTGTTGCCTTCGGTTTCTTTCCTTACCGCCTTGTTGTTTTCATCATACAAGATTTTACCACTTGGTGAAGTATACTCCTGGGTATTTTATTCTTTTTCATGCAACTTCAGGTGGGGTGATCTTCCTAATATATTTTCTGATAATTCCTTATTAGCATATAGAAACAGCAGATTTTGGTCAGTGACATTGTATCCTGCCCCTTTACTGAATTTAGTCATAGTTTGGACCATTTTTCACTGGCTTATTTGAGGTTTTCCTTATATTCTGTATCATTTGCAAGTAGTGACCATTTTACTTCTTTCTTTCCAGTTTTGATGCTTTCTGATTATCTTCCTCCATAATTGTTCTGCCTTGGATTTTCAATATTGTATTCAGCAAAAGTGGCAAGGAAAGATCAGCAATGTCCCTAATTTAGGTGATCTTAGAGGAAAGAGAAACAGCTAAAACTTTTCACTATCAGATGTGATGTAATCTGTGTGGTTGTCATATGTGGCCTTTTTTAAAAAAGATTTTATTTATTTATTTGACAGAGATAGAGAGATCACAAGTAGGCAGAGAGGCAGAGAGAGGAGGAAGCAGGCTCCCTGCTGAGCGGAGAGACTGATGCAGGGCTCGATCCCAGGACCCTGGAAAAATGACCTGAGCTTAAAGCAGAGGATTTAACCCACTGAGCCACCCAGACACCCCATATATGGCCTTTTTGGTGTTGAGGTATGTTCTTAGTCTACATATACTTTTTAGAATTTTGATTGCAAACAGATATTAAAGTATGTCAAATGCTTCCCTGCATCTCAAGATGATCACATCATTTTTATTCTTTATTTTCTTAATGTGCTTTATCTCTTTGATCAATGTGCACCTGTAAACCATCATTGCATTCCTGCAAGATCCCACTTGATCATAGTATATGATTTTCTCAGAATATTGTTGACCTTGAGTTGCTAGTATTTTTTGAACATTTTTACATCTATGGTCATCAGGGATATTGGAATGTAAGACTCTTTTTCTTGGGGGTTCCTTGTTTATTTTTGCATTAGGGTTATGTTGGCCTCAGCAAATGAGTTTAGACGCTTTCTCTTCTGGTTTTGGAAAAGTGGGCAAAGGACTGCTATAGATCCTTCCCTGAATGGAAGAATTTACCATTAAATGCATCTGGTTCTGGAAGTTGTTTTTTTGGGGGGTTTTAAATTGCTGATATGATGAGTACTGGTGTTTTATATAAGTATTGAATCACTAAAGATGAAACTGTTTCCACATCTTGGTGGTGGGTTGGATGAAGGGGAATGAGAGTCATGGGGGCTCAGCACTCAGAGGCTCCATCTGCCACTGCAGCTGTGCCATTCTTCTCAGATGCTGGCAGAGGAGGAAGGACATGGCAGAAACACGGCAGAGTGGTGGTGGTGGGGTGGTGGGAATGTGACGTCTGAGGGGTTGATGAGACTGATGCATGGCCCTTCTGTCCCACCCACAGGGTATCAGATCATCTACTGCTTGGCCAACAGCAACTCCAGCATGTTCACCACAGTGGAGATGGGTGCCATGGTGAGGTGATTCACGGCTACTGAGCTGGCCCCAGAGTCAGGGTGCATCTTCAGACTGAAGACGAAGATGAGGCAGGGCTGGGTGAGCCCCTAGAGGCCACCATCATCACCACTGAGAAGCAAGGTAAGGTCAGAGGCCCAGGTCCACTGTCCTAGTGACACACGGAGGACAGCTAGGCCCAACTGGGTGCCACAAACTTGCTGGGGCCACAGCTTCCTGAGGCAGAGCTTGCAGGGTAGTGTGTCTACACAGCACGATATTTACCAGACTGACAGGAATGTCCCTGGAGAGGAGGTTGTGTAACTGGATCAGGGTGGCTCTGAGTCACCATGTTGGAGGAAGGCTCCCTGAAGCCAGGTGCTTTTTCTCTGATGTTCAAAACGCCGTGACCAGCTGAGCCAGGGGTTCCAAAACACGTTTTCTACCAAGCAATGCTAGGGAGATGTGTCTTCATGGATGCCGCTTCTGTTCCAAGCACTGGTGAAGTGCTTATTGTTCATTGTCTTGGTTTCTCCTCACCAAATCCTGGGGGACAAAGTGCTATGAGGCCCAGTTCTATAGAAGCTGTGGGGCACAGACAGATTCAGTCATTCACCAGGGACACAGCTGTTGAGGCAGTGATGTGAACACCCTCCACAGACTATGGGCTCCCTGTTCCCACCACAATCTGCTGTGGGTTCCCATATCAGTGAGCCCCTGATATGTCCTCCAGCCTCATTCTGGGATCTGCCTCAGTGGGTTCCCTTCCCAGGGCTACCCCAACCACTCTATGCCGTTTTTATGACACCTGACATTGGAGGGACCACAGCGATTCCAGCTTAGGTCTGTGTCAGGACAGAGCAGGGATGATCTGGAATGCAGAGCAGCCACTGAACCCCCAATCTGTGGCTGCCAGGAGCCTGGGTGGCTTTCAGGGCAGCATGGTGCCTGCTAGTTTCTGTGTTACAACCAGCCCACATGCATAGTTCCCTTAGAGTTCTGGCTTCAGAATGTGTAGCTCAGTGACTGCATCCCTGTTCTCTCCACATCTGAGGATCAGGCTGTGCTTTGGCCCTGCTGAGGTCACAGGGTAGCCCTTGGGTAGTAGCCTGACCTGGCCTATCCAAGGAGTGGTGTTTAGGGGAACATATCGCTCATTTACCTCCTGTGCTCTTGAATGGAGAGCCCCGTCCATGCCCCAGAGGTATCTCCCTGTACTTTGGAGCAAAATCATAACAACAAAATGAAAGGATCCAGGATACATTTGGGCCCACTTATCTGCAGAGGTACTCTTTGTCTGTGGCTTGCTCATCAATGTCAGAGCAGGGCTCTTACTGGAGCACATGTAAGCTGACAACCAGGCCTACTGCAGTGTATCTTGAAATGTTTCCGCCATGGGAGAAACACATTTGCTCACTACTCAAGTGTTGTTTGTGCTGTTGTGCTAAATCCTTCTCTGATTCACCTGCGTACCATGAGAGGCTGAGTGATATGCAATGCCTGGAGTGTAAATTGTGTTGGCTTCCCTATACATCTGTCCCTAAGGATTATTCAGCTGGTGGGGAGGAGGCTGGGAACAGGTATTTGGGACTGACGTGCCTTGTTTCAGAAGTGCCCCCTGAGGTTGAGCAGGAAGGCGGGGGTTGCAGTCCTTTCTGACACTTGGGTCCACATTAGTCACCACGATGGTTGGGTTGAGGGGAGCACAAGACCAGCAAGCCAGAGTCTGTGGCTCCTCAACTGCCTGTTGATGGCCTGCAACCAGGGCCCGGGGCACCGGAGCAGAGACAGAGTCACAGGGCCCAGGCAGATGATCATAGGAAAGGACTGGAGGCAGGGAGGGAGGTGGGAAGACCCAGGCAGCTGCATCAGACAGCCAGATCACAGGGGGGCTGAAGCCCGGCTCTGTACTCTGTGACACATTGAAGGGTTGGCATGTCTCAGGGCAAAAAGCACACAGCGGGAATTCTGCCATCACCACAACCCTGAAGTAGAAGGTGTGGTGTGGAGCGCAGTCAGGCACCTGGGTACAGTGTGTGTGTCTGCGTCTCCAGTCTCCTTTCAAATGCCTAGATCAGCACCTGGGCGTTGGATGGAGGGAAGCTAGCTAAGGTGCAGGAGTTCTTCCTGAGGAGGCTGGCAGGTGGAATGCTGCCCTGTGGCTGGGGTGGGCCATGTGGTTAGAGACCAAAATATCCTGCTAAGTGCTAAGGCTCGGGCTCTGTGCAAGGGGATTCTTGGAAGCACCACAGAAGAAGAACCCCATCTGTATGTCCCTGCAGCTCTGCTCCCCCTGCACAAACCTTGGATGGGTGCAAGGAGGGAGAAAGGGTGGGAAGGAGTATATTTGCTCCTTCCACCCCTATGCAGGTTACCATCATCCAAGGAGATCCATCAAAGACATGGAACACAGAAGCCGAGTGGCCTGGTGGACACCAGGAGAGGGTGGGCTGAGCAACCGGGGGAGAAAAGGCTAGACCTGCCTGACCGTGGTGGATGAGAAGTTGTCACTGAACAGTTTTGTGGGCCTCAGACAAGGTGGTGGGAACCCCTCTGGTTTTCTCCTAGGGAGAAAATTCTAGAAGCAGAACCCTTAGATCAGAAGTCATGAGTGTGTTTGGCTTGGAGATACGGAAACTCATGGACACGCCATGCCCTAGGGACCGAGATGCATGTCTTGTGGCCTCTCTGCTTCCATGCTGATGTCTTCCCTTCAATGTTTGGTGAAAATATATCTCATTAAGCGTGTGTCCACAGGCCTTTCAAACCTACTCTACCACTAAATGCCTGTGACTTTACATGGTGATGTGTCTCATGGGGTTTTAGTGTCCGATTGTGAAAATCCTCAAACTCAACTGGATACAGATTTGCAGAACTCATGGAAAAGCTGCATTCAAGCCGAACAAGAATTAATAAGGTGGGGGAGGGGGCTGAGTGAGTTGAGGAAGATGAGTCTACCTTTGTGACTCTTGTTTGAAACATTGCTGGTTCTTTAATGTTTCTTCTTCCAGATTGAGGGAAACTGTATCTGAAAATATCCATGACCTACAGAAATGTGATGATAAATTTCTGTGTGAGCAAATGGGAGCATTTAACTTCTCTCCTTCCCTGAACCCTCCATCATTCAGAAACTCTCAGGGAGAATTCTTTCTTCCAAGGTACTTAGAATTATTGGCATAAGTTCAGCACAAGTGCCTTTTACTTGTTACAGGACACCGCTGGAAACATTGGTTATTTTACCAAGGGATTGAATGAAATGTCCAATTTGAGAGTAATGTGTATGGACTCAGATAATGACCAGACAATTTTCAGGAATTAAGGGTGGCTTTGTGGAACCCCTTGGCAATAGCAGCTTCACACCTCGATGACACAGTGCCCAGGAGCCTTGCCACATGAGTAGGGAAAGTTACTTGTTGGCAGGTATAGGAACCTCAGGATATTTGGGGGACCTCGAGAAGAGGAATCCACCCAAATCGACAGGTATTGCAGTCCAGTCTGATGGGAGTATCGTGCTTGGCTTTGGCTTGGACACACTACTGAATGTTCACTCTAAAGATTCCTCATGAAAAGTTCCAGCACAGCTGGGTTTCAAAATCTGTATGGAACAGTCCATCACTATGCCTGCCAGGCTTAGTTAGAATAGATGCTAAGAAACCAAGTGTGCTTCTGGCTGCCTTCTTGCATCTAAGAAACCATCCCAAATCTGTTGAACTGAAATCCATCATCCATGTGGACTGGCACCTGCTGCCACCACCACCAGGCATTTCTGTGCCTCACAATGGGTCCTGTGAAGCTCTGAATCTATTTAATTTGCAATCAGGTTTGGAGGCTGGCAGTGTTTTCTTATTGGGAAAATCCTATCAGAAATATACCCCAAGTTTTCCCAGAATCCTCTAGAAGCTGGTTGTTGGAGGGCTTGCGCTTTGTGTCAGTAGCATAGTCGCTGCTTAGGAGTGAAACAATCTTCAATCTCCAAGGTATAGGTTACATTCATTTTGGGTGGTGATTAGTTGTTGGTTTTTTTTTTATTATTATTATTATTATTTTTGAGTTCCAGGGTCCATGAAAGGCATGTCTTAGAGAGGAAAGACCAGAGGCTCATTTCAGCCAAATAGAGTTGTGAAAAAAGAAAGAAAGAAAGACTAACAGAGTCACCCACGTAGAGTAGAAAAGACATTGAGAAGGTAGAGTATATGCACATCTCCTATGGGAGTTCTGTGTCATTGAAGTTACGGGGTAGATTAATGAGAACCCTTGTCAAAGGTGAAAGAAGATTCAAGGAGGAGTAAGCAACCCTAGGGCGGTCATGCAAAATGCAGTTGAAATAGGGTTTCTGCAGATCTTCTGTTCGGGTTCTGGAGCAGCAGGAACTTTACTTAGACTCTCGTCACTAGTTGCAAATGGTGATTGACCTCTGGGCCATCTCCTGGCCCACATCCTCCTGCTTGGGTCTGGCATAGATATCCTGGAACTCCCGGTAGCCAATTGACTATGCATGTGTTATTTGAATGTCTGCCAGCAGCAATGCTAAGTCTTTCACAAATTTAGGGCTCCTGTGGTTTTGGCCTCTTTGAACTTGTGCTCTCTGCTGGAAGGGGTGAGCATGCTTTCAGTTTTGTATGACATTGTGTCTTCCAGAATATGGGTCCTGAGACCTCAGCTAAATGCTCTCTCTGTTTTTACAGGTGGTGCTTCGAGGCTCAGGTGACTTGACCTCCTTGGCAGCATCCAATGCGTCTGGCCTCTGTCTCTTCAGTGCAGATTCAAGTGCAACACGTACAGGAGTGTGACCCCTGTCGTCTCCCTGGTGTATGTGCATCACAGCAGTAAGTTGTCCTGGTTCTGAACCTTCACTTGGGTTGAGGTTCAGGGCTTGATGTGGGTGTCTCTTTTGCTGGCTTCTGTCGTACTTACAGAAGGAAAGATACCCTCTTCTTTTTTATTAAATTAGAGATGTACCCTTAACCATAATATCTAGAGTTTGCTGTTTGGGGAAAATTACTTAGTGGCACATATGGAGAAGGTTCCTCAAGTCCCTGCTCCAAACAAAACATCTGAATTACAGGTTGCTTCTGTTAGCAGAATCCTGAGTGATTGCAGGGTTATCTTATAAATAGACATTCTCTCCAAAATAGTGTTTTCTGTCAACACATTCTTTTTAAGGCCAGTAAACTAGAGTAAAGAATATCGGGCATCTTTACAAATGGATCTCTGAGTGGATGTGCTTTTGTGTTTTTTGTTTTTTGTTTTGTTTTCTTTGTTTTTTTTTAAGACGATGAGGTGCGAGAGGGAGAAGAGACACTGGGCAGGCCCCACACGCTTTGCAGAGCATGACACAGGCTCGATCTCACAATCGTGGGTTCATCACCTCAGCCAAAGTCAAGAGGGTCAGTAAGAAGGTCACTCACATAGAGTAGAGAAGATATTAGGAGGTAGAGTGTTTTCACATCTCCTCTAGGAATTCCATATCACTGAAGATTCAGGGTAGATGAATGAGAACATATTTCTAATATGAAGATTCTAGGAGAAGTAAGCATTGATAAGATGGTCATGTGAAATGCAGTTGTAATAGAGTTTCTGCAAGACTTCCATTTGGTTCTGGGAGCAGCAGGAAGTTTATCTAGTCTCTTGTCACAAGTTGCCAATGGAGATTGACGTCTGGGTCACCTCTTGTCCTACACGCTCCTCCTTTAGTCTAGCATAGACATCATGGAACTTCTGGTAGCCAAGTTTGGAAGGGGAGGTATGGAGGGAGAGAGAGACCTTTACGCAGACTCCACCTATGGTGCAGATCATGACACATGTCAGGGGCTCGATCTGACAACCCTGATACCAGGACCTGAGCCAAAATCAAGAGTTTGTCCCTTAAATAAAAGAACCATACAGGCATTCCTGGATGTGCTTTGTGTTTATGGAAGGGAGCATACGTGTCCCCTCCTGTTCTAAATCTTCTAAATTGGGGACTGTTTCCATATCAGCAGTGATCTTACACCTTCTCAGGCCAAGAGAGAAGGAGCTATTCTTGCTGGTGGAGAAAAGCAGTTGGCTGCCATATTCTCAAAGAGGGGGAGGAAGTCCTCACTGCCTGAATTTAAACAATACAGTTTAATTCCTGTCCCAATGCACACAGTTCTTCAAAAACAGCACTATTGTAAAACATGAAATTAATTTACCAGTCCCAGGGTGGCACAGTTGGTTAAGCATCTGCCTTTGGCTGAGTTCAGGATCCCTGGATCCTGGAGGATCAGGCCCTGCATTGGGCACCCTTCTCTATGTGAAGCCTGCTTCCTCTCCCTCTTCACTGCTGCCTAACCCGGACTGTTCTTGCTCCCTCTCTAGCTATCTCACTCTCAAATAAATAAGCATGTAATTAATTTATAAATCATTTCCAATTTATGAGGACAATATTAGTAGAATTAAGGACACATGAGAGGTAGATCACAAACCATGTGTTTGTTGAGTCTTGCTGCCAATCATCCTTGCAATCTACATACATCAATAGATTAATGTTTTCATGAACATACGTCAATCACCTTTTGTTCTAAGATTCTAAGATAACCCTCAAATTGATGTTCTCATGGATCCCAGGCAGTGTATATATGTGTCAAACTTCCTACCAAGAGACAGTACCAGTGTCATTTGTGAGAGCTAGTAAAGGAAAAGTCCCCCGATCTTAATTGGCACAGTGTGCATGGTTGTGAGACCACTCCTTTTCAGTGATACTGACCTTTATGCAAGTACTGATGGATGGGAGCAGATTTGCTTTATTTCTAGCTATTGGTTACTGAAATACTGCATTCAGCATCCCTCAGAACGTGACACAGTTGTATGTGTTTGCAGTGAAAAATTGTCAGTGTCTGAGTTTGTATCTCAATTTCACCCTAAGAAATTCCTTGGGAGGTATTTGCCCCGGTGATTTTCTGATGTGAGTGTCCGGGGAAGAATTTCCCCCCATTTCATTGGGATCAGTGTTTCCTCGGTGAGAGGGTGTCATTGTTGGCTAAGGAAGGAGGGATACCTGAGAACATTCCTTTCCTCATCACTCTGGGAGGATTTTCTTCTGTGCGAATCCTCCCAGGTCCTTCACGTGTTGGCTTCATGAGGAATGGGATTCCCACATGGATTTCATCAGCATTCAGCAGCAGCGATGATGCAGGGTGTCCCAGGAAGTCCCTGCACCTTCGCTCCTGTATGAGGGATGACCCGCTCTCTGAGATGGTAGCAGGAGCTCAGGCCAGAGCCCCAGTTGAAGCTTCTTACACCCAGATACAGCCCTAATGGTTCTCCCCGTGTGAGTTCTCTGGTGTTGGGAAAGGGACCACATCTGGCAGAAGGCTCTGCCTCAGTGATCGGAGACACAGGGTTTGCATTCTGTAATTTCTGTGGTGGTGAGAAAGGTGGGCACTCTGGGTATAGGCAGGATCCCAGTAATGACAGACTCAGGTTTCCCTGGTCTGAGTTGTCTGGTGTCTCCACCACCATGTGAGAGCTATATCTAACAGCTCTTCCACGTTGACCACATTTGTCGTGGTTCCCACTGGTGTGGTTCCTCAGATGTTGGCTAAGGGTGTGGCTGTACTACATGCTTTCCCTTGAAGATGGCATTCAACCAGTTTCTGTCTGTGGCAATATGCCCATGGCCTCGAAGGGATGCATGTTGCTGCGAGCTCTGGTACAGCAATGCCATCACATGTCTTCTAACTCATTTGAGGTCATGGACAAGATTAAGAACAGAGCTCTCTGAATGAAGGGTCTCCCACCCTTGTTACATCCCTAAGGTGCCTCTCCGGTGGTTTTGCTGTGGGCAGAGGTGAGCCCTGTCCTAGAATTGTTTCCCCCATGCCTATCATGTCTACTTTCCTCAGAAGGGTGAGTTCTCTCGTGTCTCCCTAGGTTAAAGCCCTGACCAAAGGCTGTCCCACACTGGGGAGATGTGTGTGGTGCAATCCAGGATGAACGAGTTCTGATGTCATTTGAACTAGGGACATACGTGAGAAATCTCTCCCCTGTGCCCCAGCATTAGCCCGGTTCCTGTGCAGAGTGAACCCTCTGCTAATGGTCAAAACAAGGGGGGCTCACTCATGTTTCTCCCTTCCTGACTCAACATACGAATTCCAACCCCTTCCTTCAGGAATTGTCTCTGCATCAACCTCTGCATGCCACTTGTAGTTGGGTGCCGTGTTCCTTTCCGGAAATCAGATAGATCTTTCTATATGGTAGCCTCACACCCATGTCAACTGCTCATTAAATTTTAGATGTTTGTGTTTCAAAGACTATATCAGTGAGTCCTGTTCAAGCCAGTGATTTTACAGACACTCAGGCGATGTTTTGACTTGAGGCTCATTTCAGCCCAGAAATAAAACTATTCAGATTTCTGTGCTATGCTGGGGTCATGATGGGAGGTTGACTCTACCTAGGATGGGGTTGGGGGAGGTTAGGCAAAAGGGAGGTTTTGCAAGAACCTTGCAGTAAGACAGATGACACACAGGATACAGGAGGCTTTGTTCTTGTCAAATGAAGGTGTTTTTTTCCATCTAGGAAGGCATTAATAGAAAGATAGTTGGGAGCTTTCTGGAGGAATGTTTCTTTCCTCCTCTCACAAGTCCTTCTCAAGGGACTGCAGGTTTGAATAGAAATTCTGTTTTATTGACATTTCCTTCTGCCTCAGCCTCCCTCAGTGTGATGGAAGGGAGGAGAATGTTAGGGCTTCAGGAAACGGAGTTAAGGGTCTCTGGGTAGTAGCTAGCCTCTTGTTAAGAAAGCCTCTTCCTTGAGAATCACGAGGACTTTTATAAACTGAGGGAGACTCTAGTCTTGCAGGGTTCTGATCTCTATTTGTGGAGAATATGTTTTTTTTCCTTTCTGTATTTTAGGGCAGTCAGAGCACCTGAAGAATGTCACTCATATCACATGTTGGGGGTGGAGTCTGTGTTGTGTGCCAGCTCCTGCTTGGTGCTCAGCTGGCTTTCACCTCCCTCCTCATGTGACCCTGAACCGTTTAGACCCTTCTGTTATTAAGGTTGTTGAAGGAGGGTGATCTCATCTTCTGTAACTTCTTCCTGCTGAATAGGGTCATAGAGCTCTCCCTACCTGTGGGTCATTCCTGGTCAGTTGTGGGGCCTCTCTGTTTCAGAATTGTGAAATGAAGAGGCCACTGAGTGCAGGGCAGAAGTTGTGACTGTATCTTGTTGAGTGGAAAAGACCATCTGTCCTCTGGAAGTTACTGCAGTGAAGCGTTTCTGGCACCACCTGCAGAGATGGTGAGGATGGGTGGGGAACAACACAACAGGGTTAGAAGAAGAAAGAGAAGGAAAGTCCCCATGAAGAGTCATTTGATATTGAGTGAGAACCCTCCTCTAGGACAAGAGTTGAGCCAGTCCTTAAAGAGAGGGATCCTTGGAAGTGAAGATTTGAGCAGTGGTATCTGTTAGGAACTTAGAAATCTCTTTGTGATAGTGGGGAATGTACCCACATCGTTCTGTCTTTAGATTGGCACAAGCTCCACCTTGTGCAGCAGTTACAACAGCTAAAGTCTTTGTGTTTTGTAGAACTGCTTCGTTCATTGGGATCATTCCCTTATTTCATTGAGAAATCCTGTTTGGGGTGACATGTAGGGCCTTGACAGTGTACTCTGTAAGGACTTCCCCATGCCACACAACATCCTCCAGTCCCAAAGAGGGACAAAGATGGATGCTAGGTGGCCATGTCTATGAAACGGAGCATACGTGCACTGTTGCTTGAAATGGGGAAGTTTGGCTGGGTCGGTGATGGTTTTCATAATGTGCCCATGCGTCTGGGCCCACCCCAAGTGTCCAGTGGCCTCTGGAGCTTGGGGATGGTATGGGCACAGGTTAGAGCTTCATGGCCATTGCGCCCCAGCGAGGGGCCCTTATCTAATCCTGAGGCTCCTTGAACTGCAGTCAGGCTTTCAAGGGCTCCTCGGGTTTGGAGGGCCATTCTTGGGACGTGCAACCGTTTCAGGCCCATGTTGGTGGGTTCTTCTTGGGAAGAAGAGCCTTTTCTGTCAATTGCTTCATGGGTGTAGAGGACGAGGAAGGCCTGTTGGAGTCAGGATAAATACTTGTAAGATTTTTGCCAATTACAACCAACAGGTGGGCAATAGGATCTCTGCTTTGGGGGCAGACATGTTTGCTGACAGGCTTTGGCCTCAGCAGTCTGTGTTCGACTTATGACAGCATACCTGGTTTTTCTTAGCCCATTTCCATGAAACTGTTGCCATTACTAAAGCACCTGTGCTCTGCATTTTCTTGGGGCATCTTAAGTTTGGTCGACTTAAGAACCTTTCAAGAGTTATGAGCCATGTGTGTAGAGTGGTCGGGTCCAGTCCTAAGGGTCCCTGGGTTTAACTTTGGGCTGGTTTCTGGCATTAGTTCAGGCATATCTGGAAAAGTAAGCTGGTACTTGATAAATCAGCCTCTTATCATTGTTTGGTGGCCTTTGTTCTCTGTGATGCTCTGGAGTTGATGCCAAGTCCTTAGAGTCAAGGGCCATGCCCATATGAATCGGGAGTTTCCTTTTCCCAGGAGGGCAGTTGGATGCTTAGCTAAAGCATTTGTTTCCATTGTACCTGAATGGGGTGGCTTCTTGGATCAGTAGGACTGGGAGGGAAGAAACCATTCCAAGAAGCCCTTTTTATTTTGAGGTATTGCCTGAATATCCTCGTTAGTAGTAGTCTCTGGTGAGTGGGAGAAAACTTGTCTGGCAGATAAGGGCTTTCCCAAGTGCACCCTCCACTCCAGTTACAGGGACAGCTGGGTTCTTCATTGTCTCCATAAGTCCCCAGAGAACCCTGTGGAGTGTTGTATGTTCTCTGGCTTTGAGGGAAAGAGCTCTTCATCCCAGCCCCATCCAATTGGTCAAGGTGCTAGTTGAGTTCTACAGTCGTGGGGGAATCAATCGCATGTTCCAGTTGTCGAATTAGCCCTGAGCCCATGGGGTCCTGGTCTTCCCACAGAATAAGAAGCAAGGGGATTGCCTGTCCATGAGCTAATGTTGAAATGTTTCTGGCTCAAGTTGTCTAGCTCAGGTAAGCAACACATATGGAAAGGCCACCAGAGTTAGACTTGAACGTCCACAAAGTTGGATTTTTAAAGTCTACTTTTCCTCTTCAAAAGAATGCTCCTTTCCAGATACAGCCAGCTCAGGGCTCATGTCCTTGGAAAGCAAGTCCTGCTTTAACCCACGCGGTGCAATTATTGACTTAAGCTTAGCAAGCCTAGTGATCAATCATGGTGATTGCTTAGAATCTGCACCACTGGGATTTTTTTGAGGAATCTCTAATCGTTGTCTCTCTAGGCCAGAAGCCAAGGGAAGGGCTTGCCATCAGACATGCCTGCTATATCTGTGGATTTGGGCACATTCCTCTTCCTGACGTGCCCGATATATCCAAGGTTCCTACACCTGCCAGAAAGTGACATTCTTTAAGCTCCTGGTGAGGCAGTGGGGAAGTCTGGAAGCAAGGGGTCAGGCCAATATTCCCAAGGGGTTTGATGGCTGCAGGTTTTCTGAAAGTCAGCCTTAGTTCCTTAAAGCCCTTTGGTCCCATATGAGTCTCTGCCTAGCTCTCTCCATACGAAAGTCCTGTCTAAGCCTTGGTCAAATCACCCATGTTTCTGATGCCCCGTTTCAAGGAGAAGGGATTCTTCTTGAATATGGCGAGATAGATTAGGGTTTCCTTGTGAGAAGAAATGCTTCCTGAGACCTTTGGACTTGGAGGCCTCAGGTAGAGAAAAACGTGCAATGCTACAACGTGCTTCCTAAGGAATTGCTGCCATGAACATTGGTATACAGATGGGCGTTCTTTTCACTACATCTGTATCTTTGGGGTAAATACCTTGTAGTGCAATTGTAGGGTCATAGGGAAGCTCTATTTTTAATTTCTTAAGGAATCTCCTCACTGTTCTCCAAATTGGCTGCACCATCTTGCATTCCCACCGAAGGAATGTTGGATCCCATTTCTGTAAGCCCTAGGTGTCTAGCATTGCTGTCCTTGAAGCCTTGAAGGTGCAGTGTGGTGCTTTGGGCCCCAGTTCCTCTGTCATGGTGTCTGGGTGCTCCAGAGGTCGAGCTCAGTTTAGGGAAAGCTTCTCCTCCTTAAACCTTTTGCTGCTGCAGAACACACAGACTGAGCAGGGCCCGTTTTGTGGTGCCACTGTCATTGTTGAGCACAGCATTGGTCATGGTCCTGTGCATGGAAGCAACAGGGGCGGTTCAGGGACAACACCCTCGAGGAATAGAGCTGGGGTGGCTGCTGCCCCTCAAGTCAATTCCACGGTGGTCAAGGGGCCCTGGAAATCCCGCTTCTTCCTGCATCTGGCATTCTCTGCATGGTTGATGGAGACTGGAGGGGACAGCGGGATGAGGAGCAGCCCCTGCAGCAGACAGGGGAAATGACCAGAAGACTGCCGTCCCGCCCAGTCCCAGGGGGCCCAGTCTCACCAGACAATGGACTGTTGTAGGCCCGGATCATTGCCTCCTGCTCCAAGTGTCAGTCATCAGCAGGGCTTGGGCAGCCAACTGTGGGTGTGGTGGCCGACTCAGAGGGTCCTCTTGTCTCATCCTCGCGATCCATTGCCGTCTTCTGGTGGGCTGCACATAAGTGTTCTTTTTGTTTGGCCTGCAGAGGTCAGGTGCAAGATAGCCGTTCCTGCAGGCATGTTTCCTTGTGTTTTCAAGCCAAGTCTTCCTCTGGGCCCAAATCGAAGTCTCAAGTGGGGCCCCAAGATCCTCCTGGTTCCCTTTGTCTGAGAACCTCTGGAGATTCTGGTGCCTTGGGGTCGTGGGCAGACTGTCCTGTGGTGCAGCTGTGGAGACAGCTGGTGGAGTGGTATGAGATAGCGACTGGCATGTGCCCTGGGACAGATCTTACCAGAGGCCTGTGGGGTTTTGTGGGGCATGTCTTCTGAGGTGTTGAGGTAGAGGTTTCCCTGTAGTACCCATGTGTGACATGAAGAAAAAGAAGTTTCCCATGGGCCCCCTGGGGCTGAATGAAGGCTACACTCCCAGGGTCACTCAGCCCCTTCCCTGACCATCTTCCTCCATTACTGCCAGGTCCTACATCTGCTGGGCTATCACTTCTGCAGCCTCTCTGAGAGCCCTGGACATGCCCTTCTCTGTGGTGGGAGCCTTTGCCCACACGAGTGTTGCAGGTGACATGGCAGAGAAGGTGTGCTCCCGACTCCCATGGGAAGTGAGTTTGCATGGGCCCCATGCTGTGGGCGGGTGGTGAGTGAGGTGGAAGCAGGCAGGGTGGCCTTTCCCTGATGGGCCTCCCCTGTGTATTTAGAGATTGAAGAGAGTCTCTAGAATATCAAACTCACATAGTGAAATGGTGCCATGAGGGGACCCTAAACCTCCCCCGAGGCGTTTTGGAGGCTTGGGGGACTGGAGGTATTGGTCAGCTCCTAAAGGAGAGGCCAGCATACATGACTCAGCCAGAGACTAGGGCAGACTCTGTGCCCACAAGGATGCAGTGCTGCGAGGGGTGAGCTGTCCTGCTCCTATGAGCCTGGAAGCCTGTCTTTTTTGCTCATTTCTCAGGTGTCTGAAGTGGGAGATGGGGCCACCCACCACTGTCTCTTCTCGACTAGTGTTGTTTGGGAACAAGCTGTCTGCTGATTTTTGCAGGGTAAGAGGGCAAGGCTTGGTTCCTGCAGAGTGAGGGGTCAATGGGGCATGGGACCCTTTTCCAGAGGAGCACAGTGCATGGGATACCTGGTGTCCAGTCCCTCCAGGCAGCCAGTGCCCTCCCTCCAAGATCAGCAGCTCATGGACGACAGCGCCCAACCACCACAGGGAGTTGCACGGATCAGGTGGAGGTTACCCGTGGGATGTTCTCAGGTTTCCCAGTGCCTGCAGGAACTGTGACCTTCCTCTCATGTCCTCTTTGTGGTCAGAGGCTAGGGCAGCACCCCGGGTTTTGTGTGGTTTCCCGAGGTGCCCACAACAAAGTCAGGGAAATGAGGGAGAACATGTGTCCATGTTTGCCTGCCCCTCTTCCTGCCCAACTCACCCCATTCCAAAGTCCTTCTCTTCTTCTGCTTCCCTTGTTGTTTCTGTCAAGTCCACAGAAGGGAAGCTTCTTGAGAGATGAAAGCAAGAGCAAAATAGGGCATGAGCACAGACTCCCAAGCAGTGGAGAACCAAGTGGGGACACCCGGGCCCAGCCTCCCTTCCTGAGGACCCTCCAGCAGGGTGAGCTGTGCCCTGCCAACTCCCAGCTGTATTCCCTGCTCTGCTCTCCAGGGCTGCTTCCCAGACTCAGCAGTGAGGGGTCAAGGTGATGTGAGGAAAGGGGTGAGGAGGGCTGCCCACGGATTTCATGCAGCAGTTCAGATGCAAAGCCTGAGTGCCTGCCATAGATTAGGGCCTCTAGGGTGGGCGTCATCAAAGCAGGGAAAGGGGAAGAGCAGGGAGGATGTGCTTATGGACAGATGAGACAGGAAGCCCAAGAAATGGAGGTGGAAATGAATTACAGGCGTAGTGTGGCTCCTTCCATCAGAATCGTTGTCTTCTGTGGAATCCTCCTCCAGGTCAGAGAGCAGCGAGGATGCTGGGGTGGCTGTGAGAGAGGATAAAGGGGAGTTAGTGGAGCTGACAACATATGGCCTGCTGCTCTGGGTATGATGGCTCTGCCCTCAGTTGGGTGGGGCCCCAGCTCTGAGTCCTCCCTGGCCTTGGTCGCTTGATCTCGCAGGGTGCAGGTGGGACAGCAAGTGTGTGAAGCAGGTCCAGAAGCCCCTTAACACATTCTTGGAAGACCCTGGCCCATGACAGGGGTCTCCAGGCAGCTTCATGGGGGCGTCCTTCCCTTGGGAACACGTCTACATGTCAGACTCAGCTGGCGTGTGAAGGCTGGCAGAAGCCAAGGAACACGGGAGCCTGTGTAGTAACCCAGGGGAAGTTTGCTTTACCTTCTCCAGCTCTGGGGGTCCCCTTGAAGGTACAGCAGCTGGACAGAACCAGGAAGGTTTGGTAGTGGACGTTATGAGGGAGAGAGTTTACCTGTCTTCCACATCCTGGCTCTCAATAGAACGCAGTGTCCTGGTTCTCTTGCACAGGAGAGGGTGGTTGGTTTTGCAAAGTCATGACCATGAACAGGTCTGGGCCCATTGAAAGTAAGACCCAGAATCTATTGTGCACCATTCCTGAGAGGCCATGAGTAAAGAGACCAAGCTTTGACATGTGGCAGCAGCAAAAGGAGGCAAGAGCAGGTTTGATGGGAAAGGTCCTTAAAATAGCCATCCAAGGAGTCGAGTGGTGGTGACAAACCCAACCTACCCTAAAGGCCTGTGGTCACAATGTCTGTCCTATTTTTTCAGAAACTATGAAATGAGCAAATCATGCCTGTTGCCAATGCATCCCTTTCCTTGGTGGTTTTTTTTATCCACCTTATTCTTTCTCCAGAGCACCAGTGGCAACACCCTGTTCCCAGGAGCCCTGTCCCACTGTTCCCTTCCTCTGTGCCATTCCCTACCTGAAGAGAATTCGTCCTCACTGCTGGAGTTGTCGATGCTGTCTACACCCAAATCTGTAGGAACTGATACAGGAGAAATGCTGTTATGAGAGACACTGCCTCACCCATTCATCCCAGTTCTATTGAAATCCATGCATCATCTTCCTGAGCCTTTTGCTGTGCTGTCAGATGTTCACGGGGCTGGGGTATCCAGAGCCCTTCGAGGAGACAGGGATTGGTGTTTCACCCTTTCTAATGAGACCAGGATGATGCAGCAGTCACCTCAGTGTCAGTTCTACATGCCCATGACTGCTGTCCCCTCCCAATGCAACCATCTAAAACTCCAGTCATTATGGGACTCTTGACGTGTGGCTAGTGGGAGTGAGCAACTGGACGTTTTCTTTTCCTTGTTGATTTCCCTATAGTTCATTGAGATAATAAATGACTTTGTAAAACGGATTGTAGACCGACTCTTTCCTGGTTAGCTCCGCATTAGAAACTAACCAGGAACGAGAGACAAGCCGTGCTCTCCAGTGTATTTCTCCAGCCTTAGTGGCTGCTCTGACAGGGCCGTTGATATGTAAGATGTTCCTGGGCTTATGCACACCCACCAGGTAATGTTGGAGGCTGTTGGACCCTAAGAGATTAAGGTGACCCCCAGTTCCTAGAATAAATGGGGAACAGATTCAGTGAAACACCGACCAAAAGCACAATGTGATGTTCTCGAAACAGAGAAATTGCTAGGATAGATATGGAACCACAAAGAACACAAGGAGTCAAAACATTTCTGAATATGAAGAAGTAGGTGGTGGGTCCCTTAGAAGCTGAACTTCCAAAACCTTGGATCACACCCCTGAGCCAACAGGATGGTGCTGGCATACAAATAGGCAGGGGCACGTGGGAGTGAAATAGAAATGCCCAAATAAATGCACTCTTGTTGGCATGATGATGCTTGTCAAGAGGACCACCTAGAAAAAGCATCCTCTTCTAAAACAGTGAACAGAATGAAAAGGCAGCCCACAGATTGGAGACACTTATGAAAAGATGCTCAATATAGGGCATCATTAGGGCAATGCAAATCCAAAGGACGCTGAGCTGTGGCATTGTCTGTTAGGATATCGAGGATCCAAACTAGGAATTCAAGCCCAAAACCCATGTTGGAAGGATGCAGAAAATTTGAGACTTTGTATGCAACTAGTGGAATGCAGAGTGGTGCGGCAACCCGGGAAGAGCCTGTAGAGTGTCCTCAGAGAGCAGCGAAAGTTACTCCCATGGATCCCTCACGTGCGAGTGAGGAAAGAAATGTCAGAAAATCAGATTCTGTTCAAATACGTGTTTCTCACAAGTTAAAGTCTTGTTTGCTGCCAAAGAACCCTGAAACCCTGATTTGGCTGTTTCCATTCCCAGGCACTGAACTCCCTTGACTTGTCTATTGGCCCAAACCTTCTGAATAAAACAAGCCCCTCTTGCGTGGACAGATGCCAAGCGAAATGTGTGGTGATTGTCTTGTCCCACCTCTTGAGGTTTGAGGTTCTCCTTCACCACTTTGCAATGCACAGAGCACCCCTCGTTCCTGCATGGAGGGTGCCCAGGTCCCCACAGTGATGCTCAGTCCCTGCAGACAACCTAATTTCTCCTTTGATAGGCCACCCTTTGGGCCCACCTCAGAGAGCACCAGCTAGGACCAGTGGTGGGTGTGTGATTTCCCATGGGAGAAGGCCAGTTTAATTCTTAGACACAGTATCTTCAGGGAAATGGTAGATTTCCACGGATAAACATGGAGTGAATTGGCCCCATCTATTCCTGGCCACTGCTCCTTTGTCAGGGTCCTCCCTGAATGGGCTATTGTATGAGGCTGCTCCAGAAGCCGCCTGCAGAAGGAAGGAGTCTGTCCCAGCACTCAGTGCTTCCAATGAGGTTGGGAAGATGCATGATGGGTCCTCTGATGCAGAGATGTGTGTGTGAGTGAAGTGGCAAGAGAGAGGTACTGTGACCATTCATGCCCGTGACGTACCATGACATGAGAGACCCATGGACACTGACTCAGTAAAAGGGATTGGAAAAGACACACTTGTGTCTTTGGAGCAGTTTCCCCCTTCCTAGTTAGGGATGGGATCTGTTTTCTAGGGGAATTGATGTGTATTTGCAAGGAATGTACACCTATTTAAGGGGCACCTGGGTGGCTCAGTGGGTTGAGCCTCCACTTTCAGCTCAGGTCATGGTCCCAGGGTCCTGGCATTGAGCCTCGCATCGGGATTTCTGCTCAGCAGGGAGCCTGCTTCCCTTCCTCTCTCTCTGCCTGCCTCTCTGCCTACTTGTGATCTGTCTGTCAAATAAATAGATAAAATCTTTTAAAAACAAGAACACCTATTGAAATTGTAGGTGTTGAAGTGTTTTCATGTGCGTGGACGTTCATGACGTGATGGTGATGGGAAACTTCCCTGAGAAAGTGGACACCATTAATTGCCATGTGGAAGGGAACAGACACATACAAGAACATACCATTCACCCAACTGACACAAACACTAGCCCTGAGAATCACAGCACATGGATTCCCATGTAAACATACCTCCTGCCGAGCACCCAATCCTACAGCACCTAAGACCAGCATGGTAGCTTTTGGGGGCAGGGTCATGAGGCCTCGGCTCACCGTCCCAAACATGACATTTAGTCTCCTTATTGCAGAATCTGGATTCTGGGTGGCTCTCAAGATGGAGCCGGCAATGAAGCCCCACCTTTCTCATTGTCCAGGTTGCTCCAAACCAATGAGTGACTCTAGAGTACAGCATACTTACCACTCTCCCTTTCCAGCAGGGTCACCTGTGATTTCAGAAAAGAAAATATTATGGACATCAAATAATGCCTTGTCCTGTGTGCACAGCTCTTTTGTTCTCTTGGTGATGGGCAGGGCCATGGGCAGTGATATGGAATGTACCTCGAGGTTGCATGCCCTGGGTCCATTGGTCAAAACAGGTGCCAAGGCAGTGTAAGTAGTACCCATAAAAAAGCTCACTACCTTGTGGACTGTAACAGAACATGCTGTTTCCTGCAGGGTCTTTGGAATCGGGTATCCATGGTTAACAGACTCTCCCTCAATAATCTCCCCAACAAGGACATTGTACGTGCTGAGGTGTTTGGATCTGATTTTGAGTATAAGAGAAACAAAGGATGCTGTACCTCACATGAAGAAAGGCTAATTTACCACGTTGGTGAAAAATGGGACCTCTCCTTCTGTGCTGTCCACATCAAGGCCATTGCACAGGCTAGCCAGGGGATCTGGGTAGATACACACAAAGAATGTCTGGACACCCACGGTGCTCTTCAGGAATCACTCAGGGAGCTTTTCTTGGTGTGCACATGTGGACAAGTGTTTGGAGGTGGGGAGCTAATCAGTATGGACTAAGCTGCAGTTGGCCCTTCCTGTATGGAGGAAGAAAGGTCCTGGAGTGGAGCAGGCATGTGAATAGGCATGCTCCTATTGGAGCTACAGGGCATAGAGTGGCTGTGAAATAAGTCCATCTCATAAGAATACCTACTCCCTGCACCCAAACCTGCACCACCTAAAAGCAGCGGTGTAGTTTCTGGGGACAGGGCCATGAAGCCATGGGTCTTTCCCCCAGAAAATACTCTTCTGTTACTACGACCCTTATTCTCATTCTTGCAGGACCTGGAATCAGGGTGGTTTTCACCATGGAGCCTGCAAGGAAGCCCCACCTTTCCCCTTTTCCAGGTTGTTGCAAACAAGTGAATGACTCTAGAGTACAGAATACTTACCACCCTCCCCTTCCAGCTGGGACGCCTGTGATTTCAGAAAAGAAAACAGTATGATCATCAAATCATGCTTTGTCCTGTTTGCATGACTCTTTTGTTCCCTGGGGATGGGAAAAAAACAGATAGGGGAGTGTGCTAGAGGCCCGTGAGCCCCAAAGAATGAAGAGAGCAAAATGAGTCATGCACAAATGGGTCTAGTATTCCTACAGCTTCCACGTTCTGGGTCCCACTGGACAAAATAGGTGGCAAGGAGTAATAGCTGCTACCCGTACCAAAGCTCGCTGCCTTCCAGATGGTAGGTGATCCTGCTGTGGTTGTCCCCCCCCCCCCCGCAATATGTTTGGGATTAGGTAGCATTTGGTAACAGATTCTCACTCAAACTTCTCCCTACCCTGTAATTTGTGCATGCTGAGATTTTTGTATGTGACCTTGATTTAAAAAGCCAGAAGAATTTTGTGTCTCCCACAAAGAAAGGCCAATGTACCATCCTGTTAAAAAATGGGGCGTCTCCCTCTGTCATTCCTGTGGAACGTTCACATGCCTGTCCATCCAGCGAAGCTAGGGAGAGATACACAGAATGTTCAGTCCACTGGTGGGGTTCGGCAGGAAGAACTCAGGGAGTTTAGCTTGGGGCCAGCATACATGGGAGTGTATAGAGACATTGGGTTACATGGGTACGGACTGAGCAAGCTGTTGCTGCATTAAGAAAGGTCAGGGCAAGGAGCAGGATTGGAGAGAGGAAACATTGACTCTGAACTTTAGCTACAGGGAATTGAATCAGAGTGACCTCTTCAATCCGAATGAGGGTAAACACTAATGTGCATGCTCCGTTGTACTAACAGGTAAGTTCATCCAACCAGCGACTGTGTCATGGTCATTGTCAAGACCGTTTCTTTGCCAGGATCAACCTGTGAGGGTCCTCCCTATCTCTCACCTTTTCTAGGAGAATATATTTCTTCAGAAGAACACTGTGTGTCAGAGTTGCATTCAATGCAAGCACAAGTACCCTAGAGGTTTCTATTTGTTCCTGAGTCATGCATGGTCAGGAAAACCAAAGACACGGGATTTCTATGTACTGACATCTGTGCATTCCAAAAGAGTCCCCATCCACAAAGTGCTGATTTTTCCCAGTCTTCCTTTCCTGTGGCATGTGGGTGTATCCTTCAAGTCAGCGGGACCCACTTTCCCAGGAGCCCCCCCCCCATCCTCAATCAGGAACCTGTAAGTTCATGAGAGAGTGGAGGCCAGGCAAGAGAAGTGTACTCTCTAACCTGGCCATGTAGCAGATTGTCGGGATGTTTGATCAGGTGCCAAGCTAATGATGAGGATTTCCTGGCAATTGCCATTTTCCAGTGAGCCTTCCCTCTGTGCATTCAAGATGTGAGCATTTTTGTAAGGCTAGTGATGATGTTTTGGTAGGCTGAAGTATCTTCAGATTCTTTTGTGTTTTGACCATGTCTGAGAAATGTCCCCAGCTAGGACAGATGTGGGCCCCTTCCTTTCTCCCCATCCCTGTTTGAGGAAAGGGAATCCTAAGCAACCCTACAGGTGTTCTGTATCTGTGGTCAGCAAGGAATGTGGTGTCCTGGGGGGTGTGCACAGTGAGGATGAAGGAGGTTTGGCTTTAAAACTTTGACCCGTGTCCTGAACTCCATTAAGTGGGAGATGTCTTCTAATGAAACACATGCACTCATCACACCCACATGCCCAGTCCCGTCACATCGGCCCACCCAAAAACAAGCCCCAACCCTCAGACGCACCAAGCACACCACCTGAATGACCTACTGGTTTGCAGGGACTGTAGCACAGGGTCCTGGTTTTCTACAGGGCATTCCATTTGTTCAGTCCACCACAGCCTCCTTTCTGAGCAGGAACTCAGAATGGGGGAAGCCGCCAGACCAAAGGAGGAGACAAAGCCCTACCTCATTCTTCAGCTAGATCTGTCCCCCAAAAGTAACTGATGGGAGAATATGTACATGGTCCATTTCTGGTTGCAACCTCCTGCAGTTGGAGAAAGGGAAACCCAGTGAGGATCCCAGCATCCTGTGCACACCATGTGCACTCATCTCTGTGCTCTTGGTGTCATAAGCAAGCCAGATGGGATGCAGTCATTGAGTTTATGATCCAAAGACGGAGAAAATGACCTCCAGAAAAGGCTCCAGCTTGGAATGTCAAATCTCTGAAGTCCATTTTCTTTATAGCAAGTCATTACAAAACCATTTTCCATAGACAGAATGACCTCCTGGAAAATGCTCACGACCATCCATTGCGTAAGGAATGGTGGTGATGTTTTCTCAGTGCCCCTGTAATTACGGTGCCCGTTAATGGTATAAACTCACTGCAGGCTCTCAACATCAAGGAAATTGTCTTTCTCCTCTGGCATGTACATGTTCAGATGTTCATGGAAAGAGAAATCAAATACTGGTTGTCCCTCAGAAGCACAAAATGACTTTACTGAGGGGACCAAGAGGCTCAGACATTTAAGCTTCTGCCTTCAGCTCAGGACCTGATCCTAGGGTCCTGGGATGGAGCCCCAGATTGGGCACCCTGCTCAAAAGGGGAGCCTGCTTCTTCCTCTCCCTCTGCTACTCCCCCTGCTTGCGCTCTCATGCTCTCTCTGTCTCTCTTTCTCTCTCTGACTCTGTCTTTTTCCTTTTAAATAAATTAAATCTTGAAGAAAAATGGGTTTACATGAGGGAGAGTTGGTGTTAATTCCTCTGCCCTCAAAATGGGCAGCTCTTCCATCAGATCCTCAGTGGGAGCTAGGAGAATACAGAGTCACTGTGAGGACACCGGTGGGGTTTCTTAGGAAGTAGGCAGGGAGTTTGGATGGATGAGGACAGGAGGCGAGTGTGTGTGTGAGTGCATAGGAGGTACGGACTGCACTGCTGCTGGGCCTTCTCCTCGGTGCAGAGAGGAAGGGATGCGAGAGGAACAGGAAGGAAATGAGAAGAAGGTTTTTGTCTTTCTAGCTAAAACGAGCCCGATCAAAGTCAAATAGTCAGTCCAATACATGTACACCCTAACCTGGCTTCTGTATGACGACCAAGTCCCATAACCTCTCCTGACTGACGTGCCACTGAGGTGTCACACACTGCTTCTTTGGACATCAGTTCTGGGCCCAAGATCTACATATACTGTGACTATATGCATCACGTCTCTAAGATTTTCCATGGCATAAAAAACAACTTTGCTTGCCAGGATGAATTCAACCCTCAGAAAAGAAGCCTAGTGGTTTGCTTCACTCATCATTTGTCTTTAGAAAATCCCATGAACAACGCTGGAGAACACTGACATCGTAGCTTATGTAAACAGCTGGCACCATTGATAAGTTTGAGATATTCCTTCCACTATTCTTGAGCTGTTCCGTGTGTGTTTCTGATGAAGACCGTGGCTGTCAAAACCCTCCCAGGTGTTCTGATCAGTGGGAAGTTCCTTACACAAAGGAATCTTAGAGTGTGTGCTGACACTCTGTAGGCTGGCTTTGTAGGAGATTTGCCAAAGAAGTGTTGGGCCCAAAGCTTCCAACCAAGCTTGACCTTGATTTCCTATTTGCCAGTGGTGTGTGAGTGTGTGCTTAGAGAATTTGAACCTTCCTGAGGCTTACAGAAATCTTATCAAGTACATCAAATTCCCTCTGTTATGCTTTTCTGTCATTGGTTGTGTGTATACACTGAGACTGGTTATGACAGTTGTTGCCCTGTTCTGTCCTCCATGGGTCCACACCCTTTCCAGCATTATGGGCTTCAGCATGAGGATGTGGCTTTTCTTTGTGTACTTGAGTCCAGAGACCAAGCTGTAATCTTTAACATGGGCTTCTATCCTTGCCCTAGCTTCTGTGACCTTGGAGGCCACTGTGTCATGATGGGTCTTTTCAGGGACCTTTTTAGAATCTAGGTGCTTGTCTGTATGCACAGCTGCTGGTGCCCCTTTGCTAGCTAGCACTATGGTACACCATGACCCCCTGGCTGAGGGACTAACACAGGTGTGTAGGCCAGAGCAACTTTCAGATTGAAACCTGAGCTCAAATCTTGGCTTTCCAAGTAGGAGGTCAAGGGTTTGGATCATTCATCTCCGCACCATGCCCATCTCAGAAAAGCAAACGGAAACATCCTCCAGGTAAATCTGTGGTGAGTAGGGGAAGGAGTATGTAAAGGGTGCCAGGGTGATGAGAGTGTTTCGGAAGGGTGACACCTTGATTGTGATGAAAATGTGAGAAATATCTCTTGAGAAAGTAACACATTCGTGTTCACAAGCATAACACATAGACACAGAGAGACAGACACACAACCATGCCCCCCCCCACACAGGGCCTTCATCCCACATGCACACAAATCACCACGTCCATAAGTACTAGTTCTTCCAGGCCCTGTAAAACATGGTGACCATGACTCACTGGACAGTCTCGGTCAGTATCCCCCAACCCCCGTTCCTTGTTGGAACCCCAAATCAGGGGCAGGCTTCTTTGTATTCTAGATTTCCTCCCAGAGCCCAATGCTCTTAAATACATGCTCTTAAATACATACAGCTGTCATTCCTCCCAGCGTCTACCTGCAATTGGGGAAAGAAAACACAGTGAGGATCCCAGCATCCTGTACGCTGTTGGGCCAACCCTTTGGTTTGGGGAGGACTTCAGGCAGTTAATTGGATGAGGTCCTGTGGTTGAGTCCATGTCCCCCCACCCGAGTTAAAGAAGACACTTTGAATGATGCTGGAGCTTTTTGTGGCAGATCTACGAAGTCCATTCTGATCAAAAGATAGAACATTCTTTTTCAAGGACAAACCTTTTCTGCTGAAGAAGTTGTTTGATCCCATTGAGTTTGTAACTGAGGCTGTCCTGTGTCATCACCCTTTTTGGGTCCACTGTCCATAAGAGGTTGGACCCAGCATTCCTCCACGAGGGGAAACTGCTGCTCCCTTCCTCTGGGAGGTAAAGTGCCAGATTTTCATCCTCCATTGATGGAAGAAATCAAAGAAGGAACATTTCAGTCTCAAGAAAGAGAGGCGAGCTTACCTCAGACAGAGTTGGGGCACCGTCCTCCGTCCAGTCCCTAGGAAGGTCATTGGACTGGCCCTCCACAGGATCTAGGAGAACACAGAGGGGCTTCCAGGACATTGGCTGCACTATTCAGCAATGATTCAGATAGTTAACTCTGCTTGGTGTGTATGGGGGGACAGAGTGAATGGATGTGAGAGTGACCAAGCAAGGTCTGACCTGCTGCTGGGCCAACGTCCTTGGTGTACATAGAAACACAGAGGAGGGGAGCAGGATGGAAAAGGGAAACGGGTCCTTGGCTTTCAAATTGGGGGGGGGGGGGGGATCAGTGGGTTTTGACCTGAGCATCAGGGTCAATCTGGGAAACACTCAAGGCACACTGGGTTTCAGGGCGCAGTCCCCTGAGCCCTCCTGCCCACTGTGAAACCAAGCCAGCTTGCCACTTCTTCACCTAGTCATGGGGCCAGTTCAGCTGTCTTCCCTGAATCTCTGCTGTGACCCTATCGGTCCTCCATTGCCTTGGAGTAGTGGGTTTTTTGGTGATGGAAGCTAAGTAATATTGACAGTTGTATTTGTTAGTACGTGTATGTTCAGTGACACTGCTCACATCCTTGATGCTTTGTAGACATCACTGCCATCTACATGGAAAGCATTGCCATCCTATCTCATGGAACCTCTATACCCATGACAACATGACCGGCCATCCCCCTTTCCTCCCTGCACCATACTTTCCAATTTCTGGGTCTACGAATGTTCCTACTCTAGTGTCCTCAAAGCCTGGGATCATTAAATGTACCTCTTTCCTTGTGTGCTTGCTCTCAAAATGTGTGTTAGGTTTCCAAGGCCCATCTATTTCCTAAAATATTGAAAACCTTTGTTTCTTCTTATGCCTGAATAGCACCCCATGATGCGTATGTATGCCATTTAATGTGTCCTTTCCTCCTATGATGGATTTGGGGGCTGTGCCTGTCTATGGCTATTGGGAACCCAGCTGCCTTAGATATCTGTGCACAGATTTCTGTTTCCTGAATGAGAAGACATCACAGAATGCATTTGCCCAATTTGTAGAATGGTAAACATATGGAATGTACTGGGTACTTTAGTTCCCCAAATGTTGTGAGGTCGTTTTGTTCCTTTGAAGGTATCTAGCACACCCATGTAAGATGTGGCTAATGGATGGAAGTGGTGGGGGAAGATCATGAAACCTCCTGTCGTATTCTGTTCCATTTTTATATTCAGTGTTACTGGTGGAAAACATAGTCTCTTCCTTCCTACACATCTAAGAACCATGTTTCCTGAAGAGACCTATAGGGACCTGTGTGTTCCAGAAAGACCTAAGATCCACCCCTTCAGCTAGTAGACACTTTTTTCCTGTGCCCCTTGGATCCAATTTGAATGAGAATTTCATCTTGACTTCTGGACTTAATGGTGATGGATGGCATAGAGGGAAACTGCTACCAGTGAAATCATAGGAAATTGTGTCTCAGCAGTTTTGAAAGCTTTAGTTATGTCTGTGTTACTGACTAGAAGAATGTATCTCCAATCCACGTAATGAGTCAATATCCAATGTACCTTCCTCGGTGTCCCTGATGGGGTAGACCCTATCCTGGAGGAAGAACTGGACTTTCTTCTTGGGTGGTTGTGGAGGGGCTGGCGTGGTTGTGGGTGGCTCCACACCCTCAGGGGGAAGCTCCAAAGAGATTGCAGGGAGACACATAGCAATAGAGAGCAGTGTCAGCATCTTGTTTTCAGAAGACCATAGGGGGATTCGACATTCTTTACTTCTAGTCCAACCATCTGCTCCCCCTACTCACCAGCTTCCCAGCAGACATTCCTCCCTCCAGGTGGGACTTAGGAAGAGGTCCACGTGTGCTGTGCTCTGAATTCTGCCCTCCTCCCACACCCACAGGTTCTGTGGGCAATGGCTTGTATTGAGCAGAGACATTACAGAAACACTGCAGAGTGCCGTGAGCACAGCTGATGGCCTAGATTCACATCCCATTGAGCAGCCACACCTACCCAACAGCATCCCCAAGAGCCCTCTGTGCCCGGTTTCACTGCCCTCCGGCTTAGACGTTAGTGTGCCATCATGGTGTCCCAAGTGATTGACCACAAGGATCCCCTGGGACATAAGAAAGAACAGGATGCTTCCCAGTTGCTCTGTAGGTGTTGAGGAACAGACTGCCTATGGACTGGGCTAGACAGCTGGCTGTCGGTGAATCCAGACAATGGACTTGGGATGGCTCCACTGCATGGGAGGATGGAAGCTCCCTCTTTATCCTTCACATGAGAAGGATAGAGAATGCTTTACAGCCAATAGAGAATCCGTGTCCCTTTCTCCTGTCCTCCCCACAGCAGTACCGATGGGAGTGGAAACAGGCTGGAAGCCCCATTTCACAGTGGAGGGCACTGAAATGTAGGGTGGTAAAGGGACTGTCCGGAGTGGCCACCCTGATGAGGGATGGATCTGGGACAGGAATGCCGTTGTTTCCCTGTGGATGGAGATCCCTGAGCCCCTGACACCCACCCAGTGCCCCTGAGAAAACGTCCTGAACCCCTGAACCAAGAGCTCCCTCACAATCTCAAATTCCCCTTTGCCAGTGCTTCTTTATGGGAGAACGAGTGCCACAAGACCAGACTCAGTCCTCAGTCACCTCTGTGTTTGGGGCCCTGACATAAAATATGAGACAGTTTCTTCCAAATGGAGCCCTAGTGAAGGACCAGGAATGTGTAACTTTGGCCACGTTCCCCCACCTGTTTACAAGGTCAGCACTGTCACCCACGGCCTCCTGAAGGCCAGTTGATTCCCACTGCTACTGGTGTTCTGCTTGGCTCCCAAGCTGATTCAAACTCCAGGTCATTCCACTCCTAACTGTCACACTATGACCCTGCTGAGAATTCACTTGCCTTCAGCTGTCCAATCCTGAGGAGCAGTTCATGGTAAGAATTAACATGGAGGTGGCCATCTGGGCTGGGAATGGTTGGTTTAAGGAAGGAGATGTATGATGCTGAATGGACTACTCTTGATGTGAGGACTGTTCTGAGGAGCCTGGATGGAACTCAGGCTACCCTGACTGGAGTGATTTCCTCCCTACTCTCATTCTTCTCCAACATCCCGTGTCTACTCGCAGGTCTCTTGATCCCCTCTGGAGACTGTAGGTTTAGGAGACAGTCTCCTGTCTCCCTCCATAGGCTGGACCTTGAGAACCCAGCTCAGCAGTATCTTTGAGACCAATATACAGTCCACTGTGCAGCTGCCAAGTGTTCTTTCCACCCACCCGGTGTCACAGTCCATTCCCATCCACTCCCAAGCCTCATGCAGATGGCCCGTGAAACCCTCCACATCAACCAATGAAAACACCCCGATATCTTCCAGTGTCTCTCCTTCTAAAAACAGCTGCATTTAGACTGCTGACTGTTCCTCTCTGATTTTGTCATCTCCATTGAGAAGAAGTGACCGGCAATTCCTCCCCCTCAAATGTGTTGCCTGGGTCGCTCCAAGATTCTCTTGACCCAGGGACAACAGAGTGGGGGGTGTCCTGTGTGTCTTCACTGTATGACTGTGTCTGAAATTGGCATTCAGAAATAGTGCGGTTTTCTGAATGTAGAAACGATTTAAGGAAGGCAGTTTCACCAAGAAATCACACTGAAATAACACAGAAAAACTAACAAATGCAGGCATCTAACCAGGAGGAGAAATCAGAGGGTGGAAAGAAAAAGCCAAAGAGAAGAACCCAGTCTCTGTAAAAGTGAGGCAGCCAATTTGAGAGAAGAGAATTCAGAAAATTGATAGGCACATACCCATAGAACAGCAGTTGAGATTTCCCATCATGAGGACCTTTATACTTGTTCACCAAACTGCAAGGGGTGCGGCTCACAAAGTGGCAGTTGAAACGGAAGGATGGGTGCATGTCATCATGTCACCATGGCGATGGCTCATGACAGAACTCTCAGAGTGAAGGCATGCCTGCACAATGGGGGGTCATGGAGGGAATTGGGTTGGGGAGGGGTCGATGGATAATGGGCATTGAAGAAGGCACTTGTTGTGATGAGCTCTGAGTGGTGGATATAAATGATGAATCCCTGAATTCTACTGCAGAGCCAAATGCTGCTCTGTAAGTTAAGTAACTACATTTTTTTAAATTAAAAAAAGATACTCCTGAGGGCACATAGGAGACTTAAATTTCCATTTTACATCTGCTACTCTGTAAAACTCCTATTTATACGAGATTGTTTCACAAAGTCTCTCTAGGATTTCTTGGTTGGCTTAGTGGGTTAAGTACTGGCCATCAGCTCAGGTCCTGCTCTTGGAGTCCAGGGATCAAACCTACCATCAGACTCCCTGCTCATGGGGGAGTGTTTCTCCCTCTGCCCCTCACCCAAGTCATGCCTGCCGTGTCGAAGAAGTAAAATATGTAAAAAAAAAAAAAGTACTTCCTGCAGAGCTCACCTCCCCAGGAAGGGCTTGTGTTCCTTCAAGGAGCCCCTTGGAGCCAAGGATGACAGTTACTAATATTGTCTGTGGGGCGGATTGCCTGAGCTACAAGCTAAGGATGCAAACCTATGTCCGTCATTTTCCAGTGTGTTGCATTAATTTGGATCCCAAGGTGCCCTTTCTGCAGGGGACAGAGAGATACTCTTTGAAAACACTGGATTCCTGTGCGTGTCTGATTTGAAAGGCCCTTATTGCACTGACCTCCATCTTGCCTCCCACCCATCCTTCATCTCTGGTCTGCAGGGAGGGTCGCCCTTTGGGGACAGTGGGACGTCTCGACCACTGGATGGCACCTCCAGGGCCTGCATACATGGCATGAATGCGTGGTGTCCTTACATGGACACAGAGGATGAGGCAAGTGACAGCCACGCAGGCCCATCTTGGCTGCCGTGGTTAGTCTATGCACCCTGATTTTGGACCTAAAATCTCTCTGCTGGTTTTACCCCTTGCCCTTGCAATCCCTGGAGCTTGGCATGCAGGGGGCCATATCCATTTTAAGTCCCTGCGGGACTGGCCACTGCTATGTGGTCTCTTGGAAAGTGACAATTCAGAACTCCTTGGCAAAATCCCAGGGGATATAGGCAATTGCAGATAGCAAATATAACGTGATCTCTTTAAAATAGTTTCTAGCTGGGGTACCTGGGTTTCTCAGTCGCTTAAGCAGTTGCTTTTGTCTCAGGTTCAGGCCATGGGATCGAGTCCAAGTCAAGTTCCCTGAGCCTGCTTCCCCCGCTGCCTCAGCCTGCCGTTCTGCCTACTTGTGAGCTCTATGTTTCTGGCAAAGAAGTGAGTACAATTATTACACGATAAATAAACATATTAATAAAAATGAAATGTAAATAAAAATAGTTTATGATTTCTGCAACATAATACTATGGGGGAAAAAATGCCAAGTAACAGCATATATTTATACATGACAATATAATTGTCATGCTGGTTCAGGTAACATAATTATACCATTTTATCCAATTGATATCTAAATAGATCATTTTTCTGGCACAGTTTTGGGAAAATTTCTTAATGATCTTATGAAAATATGTACTTTTAAGGAATTAAGTTTTGAATAATATCAAGTAATCTGTCACTTTGGCAAATGTCAGATAACAGATAATTACAACTTGGTGAGGGTTTTCTTGGTGGTGGTGGTGTGAAAAAAAGTATAGCTATTTAGAATACCTTATAGACTACGATGGAAGAAATTGGATGGATTTCTGATGTTCTGTCAAAATAGACATTTCATTTCCGACACCTGGGGCTGGTTCTTTGGAAAGAAATTTTCCGAAAAGATGAAACTGCGAACACATCAATTTCAGGAATCTGAATTTAAGGTGAGGTGGACTTCGGCATTTTAATGTTTCCTCTGATGTTTGCCATAACCTGACGAGGTACAAATAGCCTTACATGGCCCTTTGCATTAGTACATCATCGTGTCAGTCAAGAAGTGGGTGCTGGGAAAGAAAGAAGCAAAAAAGGACACTTCTGTTTGGGGAATTAGGGACCATCATCTGGGAGACACAGAGTGGAGAGAAAACAGGTATGCTCCCGATTTTGAGCAGGGAGTACAGGTTCACGAGGGAAAAGCACAGGCACTGGTTTTGAAAGAATGATGATGAGTGCTAGCAGCTAACAGGCGTTATGTTGTCTCTCTTTCAGTCCAGAGTAGAAGGATGTGTAACAGGTGGTGGTGGATTCCCAATGAGCAGGTCCTTGTGCCAGAAGTCAAAAGTTCACGGTGCTTGGATACTTGAAACAGGATATGGGCCTATGGTTTCCTTCCTGATTGTCCTTCACTCTCTAGTTTCAGAGTGGCCCTCTTAGTAAAGCTTCCTTTGTTACGAATCTTCCTTGAGAATTCTCCTCCATCTCTTTTCTGCCATCATTCTAACAGGAAAACACCAATGATCTGAGTGTTTTCCTACCATCCCTTTTCACTGTCTGGGTGGCTAGCAATCTGCTTCGGGTCCCTTCTGCTCCTGGAAAGTAGCAGTTTCCTAGTTCCTGGGTCATCCAAGCTAGTTGAGCCTTTGTACTGCATCCCACTAAGAAGAAGATTTGAGGATGTCCCATATAGATGGTACTTCGGGTCTCATTTCTGGGTAGATCTGATGGCTGACTTGTATTCTTGGAGGAATGATTATTTTGACATTTTCAGTAGTACTGCAAGGGGAAACGCAAGGTAGAAGCCACTGGAAAATGACAAAATTAAAATACTCAAGAGTCCACACAGTGCATTTCTTCCTCAGATGCTGGGGACTTTCCTCATCTATTCTCACAGAGAGGTTCTGGAGGAATGGGAGGACCCATGACGTTGTGTTTTGGAACCTCTGCTCTTCATCTGGAATAGAGCCTGATGTCCCATTGACCCCGAGGGAAGAGTGGATGGGAGGGTCTGCTGTTATGCTGGGTGGATGAAAGTTCCCAGTAAGGGAAGGAAGAGGACGCCACTACACAGACCCTCTGGGGATGCCCAGGGTTTCCCCAAAGGACCTCAGTGTGGTTCCAAGGCAGGGAGCTGGTATCAGTCCCCCGACCCCTTTCTCTTTCCACCTGTAGGTGTGAAGAAATACCAGCACTTTGTGGTCATCCTGACAGCCTACATGAGCATTGGTCTGAGACTGTCTAATGTGCTGTGGAGGTATTTGTGACTGAGACTGGTATGCTCCGAGTGCCCCTCCCCTTTGGGAGTCCTGGCCTACCTTTCTCAGGGGCCTAGCAGCATGCCCTTGTTGCCACGCAAAGGCAGGGAAAGAATCAAGATTAAAGTAGAGATCAATGAGTTAGGAACTAGAGATACAGAACACATAACAAAACTAGCAGCTGGTTCTTTAAAAGAATCAAGAAGATTGAAAACAACTGGCCAAACTATTCCAAAATAAGAGAGAGTGTTCCCAGTTTAATAAAATTATGAATGAAGGGGGAGAGATCATGACTAACACCAAGGAAATAAGAACAACCATCAGAAATTATGACCAACAACTATTTGCCAATAAAGTAAGCAACCTAGAGGAAACGGAAAATTACTCAGCCTTAGAAAAGGATGGTATTTATGTCCTTTGGATCATGGATGGATCCAGAGGGCATACACTAAAGTGAAATAGGTAAGACAGGAAGGACAAACCCCATAGAATTTCACTCCTTTCTCGATTCTGAAAAGCAAAACAATGAATAAACAAACATAAAGCAGAATCAGAATGTCACTATAGATAAGAAAGAGATGGTTCTCAGAAGGGAGTTGAGGGGGACATGGAAGAAATAGGTGAAGGGGTGTAAGAGACAGTCTTCCCATTGTGGGTAGAGTGAGTCACGGGGGTGAAAGGCACAGCATAGGGAATATGACAATTGTATTGGAATAGTGTCTCTGGTGACTGATGGTAGCTACACTTATCATAATTATAATATAAGGTAAAAACTTGTCCAATCATAATGCTCACATGACATTAACAAATTATTGTGTGTCGACTATGCTACAAAAAATAATAATGAGTCATAAAGTATACAAATATAACATGAATGGGTTTGTCTGAGAGTGACAGCAACCCAAGGGCAATCCAGCTGGAATTATCCTTACACTACCAGTGTAGGGGCGAAAGGTAACTGGTCTCCTGGGGAGACCCCACTCTTCACTTCTGTGGTGATTTACTTCTAGTTCACTTCTTTGCAGATTTCTGTTTCAGCTTCGGTTGGCAGCTTTTCCTGTGTGCCCCTTTGGTTGGTGGTCAGTCCCAGGCTACATGCTCTTCTTTTCATGGCTCACACAGGGAAGCCCGTTTACTCCCATTTTCCGAGGGTACCTCTCTGCTCTTATTCATCTCTCCCCTGGACTCTAGAGCTGTAGATGGGCACAAGGATGAGAGAGCTCCACCTGGCAGCTCGCTTTTTAAACAATTAATTTATGGGATCTTCCTATGTGCTGGTGGGGAAAAGCTATGGAATTCTCCTGAAAACATTATTTTTTTTAAGTTTCAGGGTAAAATTTAGGGATGCATAAGTTCCATATAATACCTAGAGCTCATTCCATCAAATGCCCTCTGTAATGCGCATCACCCAGTTTCCCCATGTCACAGCTACCTCCTCTGTAGCCACCCACAATTTCTTCCCTAGTTGTTGAGTCTCTTATGGTTTGCCTCCCTCCCTATATGCATCTTGTTTTATTTTTTCTCCCCTTCCCCTATGTTCATTGGTCTTGTTTCTCATATTACACTTATGATAGAAATCATATGGCAATTGGCTTTCTGTGACTGACTTATTCCCTTAGCATTATACCCTCCAGTTCTATCCTCATCCTTACAAAAGTCAATATTTCAGTTTTGGGGGGGCTGAGTAATATTCCATCCTATCTATAAGCCACATCTTCTTTATCCAGACTTTAAAATGTTCTGCTTTTGCACCAAGCTGTTTATAATACTTTGTGGCATCTTTCTGAATAAGACTCCCTCCCCTCCACCGTATCCTCAGCTATACGACACCAAATTCAAGTCTCCATCCTCTTGCCTTTGAAATAGTGGTCACTTTTCTCCTTGTAGCCTTGCAACATTTATATGATCACACCTTTGATTGATTTCTTGAGTGTTCAGAATGATTTATTAAGTATGTAATTGTATTTGAGGCCGGGGAAAAATTTAATTCTTCCCCGCAGAATTCTCTCATTGGTTGCTGGATATGAAGACTGTGAACCCGGTGACAGGATGGATTTTTTTGTTCCCGGTCTATGAGAGCTGAATTCCACTATGATATTGGCAAGCAGATCCTTACTGGTGACACAGATTCATCCCTTCCAGGCTTAGGTTTACTGTGGGAAGATGTCCTAAACATAATGTCTACCATATTCTCCACTTATATTTAAGCTTTGTTGGATGAGCTGAGAGTAACGATTTGTCTATTGCCATGTTGTCTGACTTACGTACACCTGTGACCTTTCATGGGGTCTACTGGCCCATGTCTTCATTAATATGCATGTCAGTGTTTTAATTAATGGTGCCTCTGTGTGGCACATGTACTTTGCAGTATTTATGACCATCACTGTAAATACAACCCAAATATTAATTTTTCCTCTTGAGGCACAGTTTACCTCTTTTCCTTTAAAACATGGTTTCCAGGTGATGATATCAGTCAGGGGTGTCACTCAGAAATCCATCAGTAATTGGCCAGCTGACCTGTCTTGTGGTTGGTCACCAGAATGATGCCAATCTGAGAAATCCCTGGTGATTGCCCAGGGCGTAGTTGTGACATTCCATGGTGGTGACATCACATGAAGGCATTCTGGTGTCCCAGGATGGTTATAAAAACTTGGCAACAGCCCAGGCTCCAGTGAGGATAGAGATGGCAGTTCAGTCACAGCTCTTCCTTCTCTTCCTCGACTTCTCTGTCCTGTTCCCTGCCCCTGCCCATGGCAAGCCCCCTGCCCACTCCTTCTGCCCTAGACCTCTCTCAAATACTCTACACACTACCATCATGTTAGCAACTACGTTTTTGCCCCTCTGTGGTCCAGAGAGTCCTCCTACCCATACATGGCAAAACCTAGACCAATTACGCACTATGAGGCTGGCCCAGGTCCTCAGGGCGACATTCTCATTTGGCGTGTGGGAGTGGGACACTGTCTATCAGAATACCATGGATTCTCTGCCAGTTGGTTCCCACACCCCTGGGGCCATATGTAACTTCAGTAGAGGAAAGCTGAGTCCACATCCTGAGGGAACATTGAGCACACTACTACTCTGAAGCCCTCCAACCTGGCTCATCACAGGGCATATGGGTGATCTCAAAATCCAGCCAACCCAGATGTACACAATATGTGGAATATCTGGAGACATCAGGCAGAGGGGGAATTTTGCACAACAAGTAGGTACTGGTAAAAGGAATCACCACATCTCTATATGCAATGTTAGTCCTTGGAACACTGACACTCAGTCCATGGACTGTCTGAAACAACTCAGCAGTGCACAAAATAATTCCCCAGAAACGTGGCTAACCCAGAGACCACAGACCATCAATCCTCAAACACAGCCTAACGGAGAGACCTTCAGACCTCAGGACACAGCACCTCCCAGGAACCCAAAGATTGGGAGGCTTCTGATTCCATTTAACACTGGGCAGATGAGTCACACAGACACTGGGTGGACAAGGAGCCTCCATACATCAAGCTCGCCAGCCCAGTGCAGCACAAGGCAAGGAATTCCACAGAATAGGCTTGCCAAGTGCCAAGAGACCATGGGTTCTGCTTCCCAGCTGGTATCGGTAAAATGATTCAACTCAACAGAAGCATTACAATGGGTCTCTGTACCCAGTAGACAAATACTCACCTCTCCACTAGGCCAAGCAGGCACCTGGATACCAGACCCACCATGTGCCCATGGACCAGGAGACCAACAATTCAGATGTCTGCTAGGTCAAGCAGGTACCTTGAAGAGCCATCTCACCATGTTCCCATGGACATGGAGACTAAAAAATCTGCTTTCAATTACACCAAGCAGGCACCTAGACAGCAGGTCCACCATGTGCTCTTGGACCTGGAGACTGACAAGTGAGCTTTCTGGTAAGCTAAGCAGTCACCTTGGCAGTGGGCTTACCATGGTCTCTTGGATATTAAGCCCAAAAATGTAGCCCTGGGCTAGGCCACGCAGATAACTGGACTTGAGCCTCACCATGTGACTTTAGACCTGGAATCCAACAACTCAGCTCTTTGCTTGGCCAAGCAGGCACCATGACAGTGGGCTTACCATGTGCCCTTGGACCTGGAGACCAACAATGCAGCTCTGAGATAAGCCAAGCAGGTGACTTCACAACTGACTCAACATAGGCCCATGGAACTGGAAACCACAAAATCAGGTCCCTACTAGGCCAAGCAGGCACCTGGGGAGCTGGTTCTCCATGTGCCTTTGGACCTGGAGACCAATAAGAGAGCTCTGGGCTAAGCGAACCAGATACCTAGACACGTTGTTTACCATATGCCCTAGGACCTTGAGACCAGCAACTCAGCTCTTTACCTGGCCAAGGGGGCACCTTGACAAAGGACTCACCAAGTGCCCTTGGACCTGGAGACCAATAACTTAGCTGTATGTTGGCTTAATCAGGCACCTGGATAGTGGGCTAAACCTGTGCTATTGGATGTTGAGGACAAGAAAGGAGATCTGGGACAGGAAAAACAGACACCTAGACAGGAGTCTCACCATGTGCACCTGGACCTGGAGATCTGCAACTCAGCTCTTTGCTTGGCCAAGTGGCCAACTTTGCAACAGGCTTCCCATGTGTCCTTGGACCTGGAGAATGACAACTGAGTTGTGTAATTGGCTACACTGTCATGTTGACAGTTTACTGGGTGCCCTTGGACCTGGAGTCCAACAATGTCTCTCTGTGACAGGCCAAGAAGACAGCTTCCAGCTGGCTCACCATGGGCCCATGGACATGGAAGTCACAATACATGGTCTGTACTAGGCCAAGCAGACACCTAGACAGGAGGCTCAACATAGGCCCTTATGCCTCAAGACAAACAGCTCTCTTTGTAGCTTGGCCAAGGACACATGTTGACAGCAGGCTCACTGTGTGCCCTTCTTCCTGGAGACCAGAAACTGAGCTGTCTGCTAGGTAAAGCAGTCTCCTTGTCAGTGGGATAAAGTTGTCACCCTTGGACCTGTAGACCAACAATACAGCTCTGTGACAAGCCAAGCGGGAAACTTCACAGTTGGTTCAACATGTGTGCATGGACCTGGAAAGCAAAAATGAGGTCTGTACAAGGCCAAACCGACACCTGGACAGTTAGCTCACCATGTGCCCTTGGGCCTCAAGACCAACAACACAGCTCTCTATTAGGTCAAGCAGCCACTTGGATAGCAGGCTTACCATGAGACTTTGGACATGGCGACCAGTAAAGGAACCCTCAGCTAGGCCAAGCACATACCTTGAGAGTGGTATCACCATGTACCCTTGGTCCTGAAACTAACAACACAGCACTTTGATAGGCCAAGAGTGCACCTGGATAGCAGGCTCACCATGTGTTCTTTAATGGCAAAAAGAAACACACAGTTTAGTCCCAGGCCAAGAAGACAAATAGACAGTAGGCTCACCATGTGCCCTTTGGACAGGAGACCAAAAAATGAGCTGTCTGATAGGCCAAGCAGACAGCTGGGCAGCATAATCACCATGTGCCCTTGAACCTGGAGACAAACTCAGCTGTCTGTTATGCCACATAGGCACCTGGTAAGCAGGTGCACCTTGGGCTCTTGGACCTCAAAACCAACTCAGCTCTGTGCTCAAGCAATTTGGAATGTTGATAGCAGACTATCCATGGGCATTGGTCCAGTAGACCAAAAATTCAGCTGTGTGCTGGGCCAAGCTGGTATGATGAATGTGGGTTCACCATATGCCCTTCGAACTGGAGACCAATAATTGAGCTGTCTAATAGGCCTACCAGGCACCTGGACAGCAATTTCACTTTGTGCCCAAGGACCTGGAGACTAAGAATGCAGCTCTGCACTAGGCCAAGAAGGCAACTAGAGAGCAAGTTCAGCATGTTTCCTTGGAATAGATTGTTCCTTCTCCCCAGAGTGCAGAACACTCTAACACTCGGCTTTCCAGCTGGCATAAGATTATGTGACCTCCAAATCTCCTCAGCATTGAACTGATTTGTCCAATGCAGCCATGGAGACCTGGGAGCCTCCAAACTATGAGCCCTCTATCCCAGGACAGCACGGGACTAAGAAGCCACTGGGACACTAACTTGCCCCAAAAATCTATGGTAGTATGCTTTTAACCTTTGCAGAAAAGTGAGTATTCAAGTTTCTTCTTACTTTTGATCTCCTTCAGCCTGAGGTCCTTTTGGCCTGCTATCTGAACAATATTCATTTGGGGGGGAGTTCTCCCCCTGAGAAGAAAACTACACCATGCCCGAGGAGATGAAACAGTCCAGTGGTTTGAATACTTTTATTCAAACTTATGGAACGAAATGAAGAGGGACATTTGGAGGGAATTGTGGAGGAGACCCAGGCTATGAAAACTGTGGAGTCATGGCTGAGATCCTCCAGCTGAAGGAGAAATGTTACTTCCTCAAAGGAGAGGTGGAGGCCTTAAAGCAAGAAGCCAAGCAGTGCACTGAGAGGCAGGCTGAGCTCCCTGAGTTGGAGAGTTTCTTCATTTAAATGAAGGTCTTTCTGGACATTTCTGTCTTACATGCAGTGCCCAACTGTTAAGTTTTGTCCACCCACCTAATATGGCATAGAAGCGGAGATGGGAAATATGTGTTCATCTCTCCAATTGAGGGTAAGCTATGAATTTGAAAAATAGGCAAATAAAGCATTTAAATTTTCAAAAAATAACCAAAGCTTATTATTTCTAAATAACTGATTTACAAAAGACAACCCCTGGGTGATTATAAAGGGCAGCCAGTCTTAGAGTCACTACTATCCCTTACTATCTATCACATTTTCCTGAGGTTGGGGTCTCCATGGCTCTAAGAATATGTTGGCTAAACATGCAGAGTTGACATTGAGCATAACCTGCCTGTAGTCATCAACTTGTTCAGACATATTAATCTCTAGAACCAAAGCGGAGGACCAAAGTTTAGGAGCATTTTGATGGGAAGGAATAGACAATCCATGTGTCTGTTCACAGGTATTTCTGCATAAAGCATTGGCAGAGACCAATTTTTCAGATTTTTGCTAAATTTGAGGTTGACCCTTGATGTTATGGCTTCATACTGTGGCCAGAAATACAGCTGTTGATCCATAACAGATTCATCTCTGATGCAGTCCTTGGAAGAACAAATATAACAAGACCATGCAAGAAGGGTAGAGCGACTCCAGAGGCAGGGTATGATTCCCTGGATCTGGATGAGTAGATTTGGGGTCAGAGCAGGCGGCAGAGTTGTACGAGTGGCCAGGCTGTGGGATCCATTCTTACCAAAGAAGGACTGCAGGGTTTGGGGAGAAATGTGGGATTAACAATGGGTGCTTTAGATGCATGTGTGTCTGCACAGAGTAAGGCTCAGTGGGAGAGAGATGGGAAGAGGTGCACCTTGGAGACTGTAGGGTCTGCTTGGGTATGAAGAATGGGGCCACTTCCAGGACTCAATACTGACCTTCTGATAAATTGGACACTGGGGGTCAGAATGGAGTTGGAAGGTGAGATTCCTGGATGGCCCCTCCTGGGCTATGGTCCATCTTAGCTGCAGGGATGTGGAGTGGGATTGTTGGTGTGGTGAAAATGCCAGTCATCTGGTGTCTATATTTGACACCAACTGAGATAGTATGGGAAGTGCCTAGAGCTGTGGCTCCTGGGCTGAGCTTAGTAATGACAGTGTGCTCATAGCACCTGGGCATACACAGATGGGGACCATGAGGAAGTTTCTTCTGGGGGTTGAAATGAACTTCAAGGGACCTTCAAAGTGGGAGACCTGCAACCATAAGATGGATGATGTCTGAGCTGATTTGAGGGTGATGCTTCCTAGAGCAAATGTGGAGGCTGGTAGAGTCCAGGTCACTTAAGTGTAAGGGGGACATGGGTTGCTTATGTGTTCCTAGCACTCAGGAACTCCTGTGATTAGCTTCTCAGACCATGCTCACTTTACCAATGGTTCCACAAACATCAAGACCCTGCATTGACTAACACCCCAGAGTTGCTCATCCCTTCAGTCCTCATTCCTTCATACCGAAAATGAGGGCAATTATTGTAGGAGGTGATTGTCTGAGCAGGAGGCAGGAGAAGGCAGGTTTGGGGAGGGGATCTACAAGGGCAGGGACAGATGCAGTCTACAGGCAGAAGGGAAGAAGGGACCGTATACAAAGTTTCTTGCCGCAGACTTTTCTCCCCAAAGCAAAATATCAGATTTGGGAAGGTAGTGTGTGAGATGACTCTCCCATATCTAGCCTTTGCTGACCCTTTGGGCTATAGGTCATCACAGGACAGCACCTGCCAATTCACAGACTAGCACCAGACCCTTCCTGCCTCCTTCACTGTTGCTTGACACCCACAACATAGCATTCCGGGGTCTTTAGGATATATTTGGAACTCCCATGACCTGGGGTGGGATTGCTTTACTTAGGGGTGTGCTGAAAGGTAGAGCACTACTACAGATAGGAAGGGAGATACAGACGTAGATTTATAGATTCACAGAAGCTGCAGGTATTTCAGAAGAGTTCTCAAAAAGTTAAACATAGAGCTACCCTATGACACAGCAATTGCACTACTGGGTATTTACCCTAAAGATACAGATGTATTGAAGAGAAGGGTCACAAGTACCCCAGTGTTCATAGAAGTAATGGCCACAATAGCCAAACTGTGGAAAGGGTCAAGTTGCTCTTCAACAGATGAATGGATAAAGATGTGGTCCATATATACTTTGGAATATTAATGAGCCATCAGAAAGGAAAAATGCCCCACTTCCCCCCTCCTTGGTATATGTTTTTTTCTTTTCAGCGAAACAGTATTCATTGTTTTTGTACCACACCCAGTGCTCCATGCAAAACTTGCCCTCTCTAATACCCACCACCTGGTTCCCCCAACCTCCCACACCCCGCCCCTTCAAAACCGTCAGATTGATTTTCAGAGTCCGTAGTCTTATGGTTCACCTCCCCTTCTAATTTCCCTCAGCTCCCTTCTCCTCTCCATCTCCCCATGTCCTCCATGTTATTTGTTATGCTCCACAAATAAGTGAAACCATATGATAATTGACTCTCTCTGCTTGACTTATTTCACTCAGCATAATCTCTTCCAGTCCCGTCCATGTTGCTATGAAAGTGGGGTATTCATCCTTTCTGATGGAGGCATAGTACTCCATAGTGTATATGGACCACATCTTACTTATCCATTCTTCCGTTGAAGGGCATCTCGGGTCTTTCCACAGTTTGGCGACCGTGGGCATTGCTGCTATAAACATTGGGGTACAGATGGCCCTTCTTTTCACTCCATCTGTATCTTTGGGGTAAATACACAGTAGTGCAATTTAAGGTTCATAGGGAAGCTCTATTTTTAATTTCTTAAGGAAACTCCACACTGTTTTCCAAAGTGGCTGCACCAACTTGCATTCCCACCAACAGTGTAAGAGGGTTCCCCTTTCTTCACGCCCTCTCCAACACATGTTGTTTCCTGTCTTGCTAATTTTGTCCATTCTAACTGGTGTAAGGTGGTATCTCAATGTGGTTTTAATTTGAATCTCCCTGATGGCTAGTGATGATAAACATTTTTTCACGTGTCTGATAGCCATTTGTATGTTTTCATTGGAGAAGGGTCTGTTCATAACTTCTGCCCATTTTATGATATAATTGTCTGTTTTGTGTGTGTTGAGTTTGAGGAGTTCTTTATAGATCCTGGATATGAACCTTTTGTCTGTACTGTCATTTGCAAATATCTTCTCCCATTCCGTGGGTTGCTTCTTTGTTTTCTTGACTGTTTCCTTTGCTGTGCAGAATCTTTTAATCTTGAGGAAGTCCCAAAACTTCATTTTTGCCTTTGTTTCCTTTGCCTTTGGAGACATATCTTGAAAGAATTTGCTGTGGCTGATATTGAAGAGGTTACTGCCTATGTTCTCCTCAAGGATTCTGAAGGATTTCTGTCTCATGTTGAAGTCTTATCCATTTTGAGTTTATCTTTGTGTATGGTGTAAGAGAATGGTCGAATTCCATTCTTCTACATATAGCTGTCCAGTTTTCCCAGCACCATTTATTGAAGAGACTGTCTTTTTTCCACTGTATATTTTTTCCTGTTTTGTAGAAGATTAACTGACCATAGAGTTGAGGGTCCATATCTGGGCTCTCTACGCTGTTCCACTGGTCTATGTGTCTGCTTTTATGCCAGTACCATGCTGTCTTCGTGATCACAGCTTTGTAGTAAAGCTTGAAATCAGGTAATGTGATGCCCCCACTTTTATTTTTGCTTTTCAACATTTCCTTAGTGATTCGGGCTCGCTTCTGGTTCCATACAAATTTCTGGCTTATGTACTCCAGCTCTTTGAAAAATAACGGTGGAATTTTGATCAGAATGGCATTAAAAGTATAGATTGCTCTAGTCAATATAGACATTTTAACAATGTTTATTCTTCTGATACAAGAGCATGGAATGGTCTTCCATCTGTTTGTGTCTTCTTCAATTTCTTTCATGAGTGTTCTGTAATTCCTCAAGTACAGATCCTTTACCTCTTTGGCTAGGTTTATGCCCAGGTATCTTATGGCTCTTGGTGCTATAGTAAATGGAATCGATTCTTTAATTTCCCTTTCTGTATTTTCATTGTTAGTGTATAAGAAAGCCACTGATTTCTGTACATTGACTTTGTATCCTGCCACATTACTGAATTGCTGTATGAGTTCTAGTAGTTTGGGGGTGGAGTCTTTTGGGTTTTCCGTATAAAGAATCATGTCATCTGTGAAGAGAGAGAGTTTGACTTCTTCATTGCCAATTTGGATACCTTTTATTTCTCTTTGTTGTGTGATTGCTGTTGCTAGGACTTCTAATACTATGTTGAACAAGAGTGGTGAGAGTGGGCATCCTTGTCGTGTTCCTGATGTCAATGGGAAGGCTGCAAGCTTTTTCCCATTGAGGATGATATTTGCTGTGGGTCTTTCATAGGTAAATTTTATGAAGTTCAAGAATGTTCCCTCTATCCATATACTTTGAAGCATTTTAATCAGGAATGGATGCTGGATTTTGTCAAATGATTTCTGCATCAATTGAGAGGACATGTGTTTCTTCTCTCTTCTCATATTAATTTGTTCTATCAAATTGATTGATTTGGGAATGTTGAACCATCCTTGTAGCCCAGGAATGAATCTCACCTGGTCATGGTGGATAATCTTTTTAATGTGCTGTTGGATGCTGTTTGCTAGGCCATTCACATTGAGAGTGCTTATTGGTAGAAACATTTTTATTGACATTGTGTTACCTTTGAAGTCTTTCTTTCTGTACACTGTCTCTATATTTCTGTTCAATGCTATTCTTAGGATTTTTCCTCTTTTATAGAACCCCCCCTTAATATTTCCTGCAGTTTCGGCTTGGTTGCATAGTTGCATAGTTGGTTGCATAGTCTTTTAAATCTTGCCTGTCTTGGAAACTCTTTATCTCTCCATCCATTTTGAATGTCTGTCTTGCTGGATTAAGTATTCCTGGCTGCCTGTTCTTCTCATTTAGTGCCCTGAATATATCTTGCCAGCCCTTTCTGGCTTGCCAGGTCTCTGTGGACAGGTCTGATGTTATTCTGATGGGCTTTCCTCTGTAAGTAAGGAGCCTCTTTGTCCTAGCGGGTTTCAAGAGATTATATCTATAATTATGATTCCTCAATTTAACTATCAGTTTCCTTGATTTTTTTTGGAATCTATAATCTTGGGTGGAGACCGAATGGCCTCTAATACATGAACGCTGGTTCCATTCACGAGATTGAGAAAATTTATATGAAGAACTTGTTCCACTATATCTTCCAGATTTCTTTCTTTCTCCTCCCCTTCAGGTATTCCAATAATTCTGACATTGGAATATTTCATGGCATCATTTATTTCCCTGATTCTGTTTTCATGGCTTCTAAGCTGTTTGTTCCAGGCTTCCTCCTGATCCTTTCTCTCTATCTGTTTGTCCTCCAGATCACTAATTCTATCTTCTGTCTCAGTTACCCTAGCTTTGAAAGAATTTAGATTAGATTGGAACTCACTGAGAGCATTGTGATCCTCATCCCTGGTAGCTTTCAGCTCTGCCCTAACATTTTGAACATCATCCCTGGTCGCTTTCAGTTTTGCCCTCATCAATTCCATTTGGTCATCCATGGCTTTCTCCAACCTAGCTATTGTCTGGATAATTGTTAGCCTGAATTCTCTTTCCGACATATTGTCTATGTTGATAGCCATTAGCTCTGTTGCAGAAGGTCAATTTCTTCTGTTAGGCATTCCTCCTCCTAGTCATTTTGGTGAGAGATATCTGAACGGATGTAGCTTGATGTATCGACCATGGAGCAGTCAAGGTGCACCTTGGAATGCTTCTGAGAAATCAGGATTCCCCACCCAAACGAGACAAAAAAGAAAAGAGAAAGAAAAAGATTGAGAGAGAGAGAGAGAGACAGGAAAGAAAGAGAAGATAAAAGAGAAGGTTCAGCCCAAATGGGCCACAAGGTAAGATTGATGAAGTATACTAACAAAAACAGACAAACAAAAAGACTGGTAAAAGTATATGACAAGAGAAAAAAATATATATTTGCAAATAAAGGAAGAACCTCGTCAAAAATACCCCAAGTGTAAGATTTATATGCTATCAGGACAAACACAAAAACTCAGAAACACTGGTGGAATAAAAAGATGGGATAGTGGTTATAAATTGTCAGTGTGGTTGAGGAAGGTTGCTTTGATTCTTCCTGGATGTATCTTGATATCTTTGTTAAAGGACTCAACATTCCTAAGATAAAGGGGGATTAAAAATTGGTTTACCTATAGGGGTAGTATTGATTGGGGAAAGGGGATTACTTTGAAGTTTAACTCTATATGAATATTAGAAAATAAAAATAAAAAAGGAATAAACTAGACTAAACTAAATTAAAATTTAAACAAAAAGAAATTAAAAAAATAGAAATGCAAAAGAAAAACACAGGTGTATGTTCAAAAAGTTCAGGTTAGAAGGATATTATGGAATTTGATGTACTGGACAGCTCACTGTGATGGTAAATAGGTTAAAAATTATCTACATAAAAAAATGAGCCAAAATAGTGGGTACAAATTAAAAATAAAAGTTGTCCTATGAAGTAGTGGTGGTTGTTCTCTTGTAGTCTTTTTTTTTTTTCCTGGTTGGTTTTCTGGTGGAGGTGCCAGCCATGTGGGTTTTCAGTCAATGATGTTCCCTGAGTTAAGCCCCCCTGCCCCCCTCAAGGGGGTGGGCTCTGAGGAAACCGGTTTTTTCAGGGTTTTGTTCTCTGGAGGTTTTTATGTTTGTTCACTTTTTTTTTTTTTTTCTCTCGCTTTGACCACTTTTAATGGTTTTTGTAGGTTTAGAGGAAAGCAAACTGCACCCTAACCTCCCTCTCAGAGAGAAGCCTCAGTCTGGCTGCAGAGCCCAAATAAATTCCCTCTTGGCCGCTGGCAGAGCTGGTTCCGAGTTGTGGTCCCTGGGAACGCAGGATCTTCTGCTTGTACCCAAAAACATGGCAGCGGCAGCTGTCTGGGCAGCTCCAGACTGCCAGAGAGGTTCCAAGCAGCGATTGCACACTGAGATTTTCCCGCTGGCCCGGGCTTGGAATGCCTGGTCTTTCTGGGTCTAAGAGCACTCGACTTGCACGCACCTCTCTCAGGGGAGGCTGTGGGTCGTGAATGCGTGTTTCAGGCTCTGAGAGCAGGGCGCAGGTACGAAAACACCAGGCTGGGACTTTGCGCACCTCTCTCGAGAAGAGTTTGGGGTGTGCGTCTCAGGCTCTGAAACAATGGCATGGGTCTAAGAGCACCGGGTGGGCCTTCGTACACCTCTCTCAAGGGAAGGTGAGGGGCGCAAGTTTCTTAGGCTCTGTAGCATGGCTTGGCGTTCTGCCATCTGGTGTGGCTCCCAGCCCCTCACAGGAGCCAGACCCCACTCAATCTCGGGCACGCTCACAGCTCAGGGACCAAGGCCTGGTTTCTCCGCTGCACTGTCTCTGTCTCAGCTCCAGGGGAGGCTGTCCTGGGTCTGGGGACTTAAGCCCCTGTCCCTAGCCGCCCAGATTCCCACAATTCCCAACCCCCGCAATCCTTTGCTCTTTTGAGTGCCTTCAACCAGTCTCCAAGTTAATGCTGGTCCCCAAATGCAGGGCACTCTTGTATTAGGGCTATTACTTTCCAATCGGTCGCCTCTGGGGGCTCCATCCCCCTTTTGTTAATCTTCCAATATCAATCCAATGATCCCACTCTGCTTTACCTGCCCACTGGCGTCTTCTGCCCCTGTAGAGATCCAGACATGTATAATTCTGATCTCAGGCTGATTTCGTGGGTGATCGGAGTTCTTTGGTAGGTAATCAGCTCACTTTAGTGTATAGGTTGAAACAGCCAAACCTCCTCCTACTTCCCCGCCATCTTGTATCGCCTTCCTTGGTATGTTTTTCGGAATACCTCACTTTTGAATCAACATGGAAGTGACTGGAGTAAAGTATGCTGACTATAAAGTGTAAAGCAGAGAAAGTCAATTATCATATGTTTTCATGTTGGGGAAAATAAGGAATAACATGGAGCACATTAGGAGAAGAAAGGGAAAGCAGAAGGTGGGGGAATTGGAGGGAGAGATGAACCAAAAGAGAATGGAAACTTAAAGAAACAGATGGTTTTAGAGGAAAAGAGGTTGGGGAGATTGATGAGGCTGGTGGTGTTATTAAGGAGGGCATTTAATGAATGGACATATATATAACGTATATAATGTTATACGTAAACCATGAGTCTAAGAACTCTACCTCAAAAACTGATGATTTACTGTATGGTGACTAACATTACATAATCAAAAATTAAAAAAAAAAAAAAGGATCACATACTGAGTCACAAATCGGATCTCAACCAACACCAATGTTCTGAGATTTTCCCCTGCATTTTTCAGACGGTAATGCTTTGCAACTGGAACCCTATCGGAAGAGGCATTTTGGAAGGAATTCACACATTTGGACATCAAGAGCATTCTGCCAGGGATTGATTGCATCATTCAGGAAATTAAAGAACTTAAACAATTCATTGCAACTAATGAAAATGAAAACACATTGGTTCAGAACCTATGGGATAATGAAAAGTTGGTCTTTAGAGGGAATTACATAGCCATCCAAAAAATTGGAAAAATCCCAAATGCACAAGCTAACCTTACACCTGTTATGTTTTTATGGAGTTATCTAAAAAGTCAAGGGCAGGGATGAAAGAAAAGCATACACACTGGTTTGAAAACTAATCAAAGAAGTCTAATCAGAAAAATGACTTCACTCATAGAATGGTGGAAGGACCAATGTCAGCTCTCCAAACCAGTATGTTTGTTACTATGCAAGATAATAAACAGTATATGTCTTATGGCATTTTTATTTTTATTTATCATAAGGTTGAGATATTTCTCCAAATACTTAAGATGATTTTAATTGGTATTAATAAAAACTATTTTAATAAACTATTAGAATTAACAGTTGATACTTTTTCAAGCATTTAAATAACAGAAATGCAAAGGAAAATCTTATTTGTCAAGGTCGATTTAAAGATAAATATATTATATATTTTATACTTTCACATAGATATATAATTAAATGTTAAAAGGTAAATAAATTACTTACATACTTGTGTGTTAAAAAAAACATAAACCTCTCTTTTAACTTCAAATACAACATGATAGAATTCTTCAAAGAATTGGTGTTGTACCTTCTAATCTCTTATGAACTTGTAGTAAAGGTGGTGGAAGTGATATTTTAATCAATGGGTGATATCTACAAGCATCAATGTATTCTTTACTCAATTTAAGGTAAATGAAGCTAAGGTCGACACTAATTGATATTATATTCATGTGAATGTGATCACTTTAAAGTAATAATAATTCTCTCTGGCAAAATATATAGTAAATAAATGAAAGCAAATAAACTTGCAAATATGCAAATTTGTCTGAACTAAGAGATTTTCAGAAAAATAATTGAATTTGAAACACACATATTATCACTGACTGATACAGCTAACAGGAGGTAAATGAAAAGTTCCTATAAGTTAAATTAACTCCTAAGACTATGATCTTTTTTAATGTGGGTATTTGTTTTTTAGTCTTTTTTCCCCCTTTCATTCTTAATCAAGACATGTAGTGTTGTAAATCTGCCTCACAAAATACATCCTAAGAAAATTTCTTTTAAAAAAATAAATAAAAAATAGAAAAAAGACTAAGCCTCCCCCAGGCATTTCTAGTGGTGCATTACTTTAAAAAAAAATTATTTATTTTTATATTTCTTTTCAGTGTTCCAGAATTTATTGTTTATGCACCACAACCAGTGCTCCAGTCAGTAAATTCCCTCCATAATACCCACTACCAGGATCACCCAACTTTCCACTGCCCTCCCCTCCAAAACCTTCAGATTATTTTTCAGAGTCCACAGTCTCTCATGGCTCATCTCACCCTCTGATTTCCCCCCACTCCCTTCTACTTTCCATCTCCCCATGTCCTCCGTGTTATTTCTTATACTCCACAAATAAGGAAAACCATAAAATAATTGACTCTCTCAGCTTGACTTATTTCATTCAGCATCATCTTTTGCAGTCCCATCCATGTTGATACAAAAGTTGGGAATTCATCGTTTCTGATGGAGGCGTAATACTCCATAGTGTATATGTACCACATCTTCCTTATCCATTTGTCTGCTGAAGGGCATTTTGGTTCTTTCCACAGTTTGGCGACCATGGCTATTGCTGCCATGAACATTGGGGTACAGATGGCCCTTCTGTTCACTACATCTCTATCTTTGGGGTAAATACCCAGTAGTGCAATTTCAGGGTCATAGGAAAGCTCTATTTTTAATGTCTTAAGGAATCTCCACATTGTTTTCCAAAGCAGCTGCAATGACTTGAATTCCCACCAACAGTGTAAGAGGGTTCCCCTTTCTCCACATCCTCTCCAGCACAGGTTGTTTACTGTCTTGTTAATTTGGGCCAATCTAACTGGTGTAAGGTGGTATCTAAATGTGGTGTTGATTTGAACCTCCCTGATGGCTACTGTTGATGAACATTCTTTCATGTGCCTGTTAGCCATTCATACGTCTTCATTGGAGAAGTGTCTGTTCATGTCTTCTGCCTTTTTTTTTTTTTTTTTGACATGATTATCTGTTTCGTGTGTGTTGAGTTTGAGGAGTTCCTTATAGATCCTGGATATGAGCCCTTTGTCTTTATTGTCAGTTGTGAATATCTTCTCCCATTCCATGGGTTGCCTCTTTGTTTTCTTGAGTGTTTCCTTTGAGTATCATGTGCAGAAGCTTTTGATCTTGATGAAGTCCACAAAATTCATTTTCACTTTTGTTTCCTTTCTTTGGAGACATATCTTGAAAGAAGTTGCTGTGGCTGATGTTGAAGAGAATATTGCCTATGTTTTCCTCTAGGATTCTCATGGATTCCAGCCTCAAGTTGAGGTCTCTTATCCATTTCAAGTTTATCTTTGTGTATGGTGTAAGAGAATGGTCGAGTTTATTTGTACACATAGCTGTCTAATTTTCCCAGCACCGCTTATTGAAGAGACTATTTTTCCACTGGATATTTTTTCCTGCGTTGTTGAAGATTTTTTTGCCCGTAGAGTTGAGGGTCCATATCTGGGCTTTCAACTCTGTTCCACTGGTCTATGTGTCTGGTTTTTTTTTTTTTTTTTTTTTTTTTGAGATTTTATTTATTTGTCGGAGAGAGAGAGCACAAGCAGAGGAAGCAGCAGGCAGCAGTAGAAGCAGACTCCCTGCTGAGTGGGACTTGATCCTAGGACGCTGAGATCATGACCTGAGCCGAAGGCAGACGCTTACCCAACTGAGCCACTCAGGTGTCCCTATGTGTCTGTTTTTATGCCAGTACCATGCTGTCTTGGTGATCACAACTTTGTAGTAAAGCTTGAAAATGGGCAACATGAAGCAACCAGGTTTGTTCTTTTCTTTTTCAACATTTCCTTAGCAATTCAGGGTCTCTTCTGATTCCATACAAATTTTAAGATTGTTTTTTCCAGCTGTTTGAAAAATGCCAGTGGAATTTTGATTGGAATTGCATTGAAAGTATAGATTGCTCTAGAGAGTATAGACATTTTAACAGTGGTTATATTTCTGATCCATGAGCATGGAATGGTCTTCATTCTTTTTGTGTCTTCTTCAATTACTTTCATGAGTGTTCTGTAATTCGTCGAGTACAGATCCTTTACCTGTTTGGCTTATTCCCATGTATCTTATGGTTCTTGGTGCTACAGTAAATGGAATCAATTCTCTAATTCCCCTTTCTGTATTTTCATTGTTAGTGTATAAGAAAGCAACTGATTTCTGTTCATTGATTTTGTATCGCACCACATTCCTGGATTGCTGAATGAGTTCTAGTAGTTTGGGGGTGGAGTCTTTTGGGTTTTCCATATGAAGTATCATGTCATCTGTGAAGAGAGAGAGTTTGACTTCGTTACTGCCAATTTGAATACATTTCATTCCTTTTTGTTGTCTGATTGTTGTAGCTAGGACTTCTAATATTATGTTGAACAAGAGTGGTGAGATTGGGCATCCTTGCTCCTGATTTCAAGGGGAAGGCTGTCAGCTTTTTCCCATTAAGGATGATATGTGCTGTGGGTTTTCATAGATAGATTTTATGAAGTTCAGGAATGTTCCCACTATCCCTATACTTTGAAGCGTTTTAATAAGGAACAGATGCTGGATTTTGTCAAATGCTTTTTCTGCGTCAGTTGAGAAGACCATGTGTTTCTTCTCTCTTCTCTTATTGATTTGTTCTATTATATTGATTGATTTGAGAATGTTGAACCACGTTTGCAACCCAAGGATGAATCCCACCTTGTCATGGTGGATAATCTTTTTAATGTACTGTTGGATCCTATTAGTTAGGATCTTGTTGAGAACATTAGTATCCATATTCATCAGGGATATTGGTCGGAAATTCTCCTTTCTGCTGTGGTCTTTGCCTGATTTGGGGATCAGGGTAAGGCTTGCTTCATAAAAAGATTCCAGAAGTTTTCCTTCTGCTTCAATGTTTTGAAACAGCTTCAGGAGACTAGGTGTTATTTCCTCTCTGAAAGTTTGGTAGAATTCCCCAGGGAATCCATCAGGTCCTGGGCTCTTGTTTTTTTGGGAGGTTTTTGATCAATGCTTCAAACTCGTTACTAGATATCGGTCTACTCAGGTTGTCAATTTCTTCCTGGTTCAATTTTGGGAGTTTATAGTTTTCCAGGAATGCGTCCATTTCATCTAGGTTGCTTAACTTATTGGCATATAACTGTTGATAATAACTTCTGATGATTGTTTCTACTTCATTGGTGTTCGTTGTGATCTCTCCCTTTTCATTCATAATTTGATTAATTTGGGCTTTCTTCTCTTTTCTTTTGAATTAGTCTGGCCAATGGTTTATCGATCTTATTGATTCTTTCAAAAAACCAGCTTCTAATTTCATTGATACATTATACTCTATCTCTAGTTTCTATCTCATTGATCTCTGCTCTAATCTTGATTATTTCCCTTCTTGTGTGTGGAGTTGGTTTAATTTGTTGTTCATTCACCAGTTCTTTAAGGTTTAGAGACAGCTGGTGTATTCTGGATTTTTCAATTTTTTTTGAGGGAGGCTTGGATGGCTATATATTTCCCCCTTAGGACAGCCTTTGCTGTATCCCATAGGTTTTGGACCGATGTGTCTTCATTCTCATTGGTTTCCATGAATTGTTTCAGTTCTTCTTTGATCTCCTGGTTGATCCAAGCATTCTTAAGCAAGGTGGTCTTTAGCTTCCAGGTGTTTGAGTTCCTTCCAAACTTGTCGTTGTGATTGAGCTCCAGTTTCAAAGCACTGTGATCTGAGAATATGCAGGGAATAATCTCAGTCTTTTGGTATCAGTTGAGCCCTGATTTGTGACCAGTATGTGGTCTACTCTAAAGAAGGTTCCATATGCACTTGAGAAGAATGAGTATTCTATTGTTTTAGGGTGGAATGTTCTGTATATATCTATGAGGTCCATCTGGTCCAATGTGTCATGCAATGCTCATGTTTCTTTATTGATTTTCTGCTTGGATGATCTGTCTATTATTGAAAGAGGCGTGTTAAGATCTGCTACTATTAATGTATTCATATCAATATGACTCTTTATCTTGATTAACAGTTTTTTTATGTAATTGGCTGCTCCCATATTGGGGGCATAGATATTTACAATTGTTAGATCATCTTCATGGATAGTCCCTTTAAGAATTACCTAGTGTCCTTATGTATGTCTGGCTACAGTCTTTAGTTTAAAATCTAATTTCTCTGATAGAGAATCGCTACCCCAGCCTTCTTTTGAGGCCCATTGGCATGAAAGACGCTTCTCCATCCTTTCACTTTCAGTCTGGTTGTATCCTTAGGTTCAAAATGAGTGTATTGTAGACAACATATGGATGGCTCCTTTCGTTTTATACAGTTAGCAACCCTGTGTCATTTTATGGGTGCATATAGGCCATTCACATTGGGAGTGATTATTGAGAGATACGTTTTTATGGACATCGTGTCACCTTTGAAATCTTTCTTTCTGTAGATTTTCTCCATATTTCTGTTCAATGATATTCTTAGGATTTTCCTCTTTTATAGTATCCCCCTTAATATTTCTTGTAGTGTCAGCTTGGTTGTCACATATTCTTTTAAGCCTTGCTGCTCTTGGAAACTCTTTATCTCTGCATCCACTTTGAGTGTCATTCTTGCTGGATAAAGTATTCTTGGCTGCATATTCCTCTCATTTAGTGCCCTGAATATATCTTGCCAGCCCTTTCTGGCATGTCAGGTTTCTGTGAACAGGTCTGACGTTATTCTGATGGGCTTTCCTCTGGACGTAAGGAGCTTCTTTGTCCTAGTTGCTTTCAAGAGAGCCTATCTACAATTGTGAATAATTATTCTTACTATCAGGTGTCTTGAGGACTTTCGAGATTCTATAATCTTTGGGTAGATGGTTCTGCCTCTAGTACATGAATGATGGTTCCATTCGCGAGATTGGGAAAATTTTTATCAAGAATTATTTCCAATATATCTTCTAGACTACTTTCTTTCTCCTCCCCTTCAGGGATTCCAATAATTCTGACATTGGAACTTTTCATGGTGTCATTTATTTCCCTAATTCTGTTTTCATGGCTTCTTAGCTGTTTGTTACAGGCTTCCTCCTGATCCTTTCTCTCTATCTGTTTGTCCTCCAGATCACTAATTCTATCTTCTGTCTCAGTTATCCTAGCTTTGAGAGAATTTAGATTAGATTGGCACTCATTGAGAGCATTGTGAACCTCATCCCTGGTGGCTTTCAGTTCTCCCCTAACATTGTGAACATCATCCCTGATGGTTTTCAGTTCTGCCCTAATCAATTCCATTTGGTCATCCATGGCTTTCTCTAACCTAGTTATTGTCTGGATAATTGTTATCCTGAATTCTCTTTCCAACATATCGTCTATGTTGATAGCCGTTAGCTCTGTTGCAGAAGTCCCAGACTCTGATTTTTTCTTCTGTTGGGCATTCCTCCTCCTAGTCATTTTGGTCAGAGATGGCTGAACAGATGTACATGAATGTATCGACTATGGTGCAATTAAGGTGCACTCTGGAACACTTCTGAGCAATCAAGAGTCCCCACCCAAATGAAAGAAAAAAGAAAGAGAGAATATAAGAAAGAAAGAGGAAAAAAAAGAAAGATAAAATAAAAGAGAAGGCCCAGCCCAAATGGGCCTCAAGGTAAGATTTATGAAGTATACAAACAAAAACAGACAAACAAAAAGGCTGATAAAAGTAGATGCCAAGAGAAAAAAATAAATATATGAAAACAAAGAAACAAAAAAAGAACCTTGTCAAAAAGAACCCCAAGTATAAGATTTA
>NW_019154212.1:259419-272114 GCF_002288905.1 Enhydra lutris kenyoni | reverse complement strand
CCTTGTCAAATAGAACCCCAAGTATAAGATTTATATACTACCAGGACCAACACAAATACACAGAAACACTGGCAGAGAAAAAAGATGGGAGAGTGGTTATAAATTCTCAGTGTGGGTGAAGAAATTTATTTTGATTCTTCCTTGATATATCTTGATATCTTTGTTAAAGGTCTCAATTTTCCTAAGATAAAGGGGTATTAAAAATTCGTTTACCTATAGGGGTAGCATTGATTGGGGAAAGGGGATTACCTTGAAGTTTAACTCTATATGATTATTATAATATAAAAATAAAACAGAACAAACTAAACTAAACTAAAATTTTAAATAAATTAAAAAATAGAAAAGCAAAAGAAAAACACGAGTATATGTATCAAAAAGTTCAGGTTAAAAGGTTATTATGGAATTTGATGTACTGGACATCTCACTGTGATAGTAAATAGGTTAAAATTTATCTATAAAAAATGAACCAGAATAGTGGGAACGAATTAAAAATAAAAGTTTTATCTATGAAGTAGTGGTGGTTGTTCTCTTGTCTTTTGTTTCTTTTTTTTTCCCCCCCGGTTGGCTTTTTGGGGGAGGGGCCTGCCACTGGGTTTTCAGGAAGTGTTTCCTGAGTTAAGTCTTCCTGCCCCTCTCAAGGGGGTGGGCTCTGAGGAAACCGGTTTTTCAGGCTTTTGTTCTCTGGAGGTTTTTGGTTGGTTTGTTTGCTTGTTTTCTCTCGCCTTGACAGCTTTTGATAGTTTTTAGAGGTTTAGAGGAAAGCAAACTGCACCCAGACCTCCCTATCAAAGAGAAGCCTCAGTCTGTTCCCCTCTGGGTGCTTCAGAGCACATAAATTCCCCCTTGGCTGCTGGCAGAGCACGTTCCCAGTCGCTGTCCCTGGGGATGCAGGAACTCCTGCTTGTACACAAAATCAGACAGCGATGGCTCTCTGGACAGCTCCAGACCGCCAGAGAGGTCCCTAGCAGTAATAGCACACTGAGATTTTCCCACTGGCCAGGGCTGGGAGGGCTCAGACTTTCCAGGTCCGAGAGCGCCAGGTTTGGGCCTGCACCCACCTCTCTCAGGAGAGGGTGTTGGGCGTGACTCAGACTCATAGCACTGCATGGCGCGTCCATAGAAAGTGCAAAAAGGCTGTGATTCTGCTTGCTGGTGAGGCTCCCAGCCCCTCATGGGAGCCACCACCCAGGTGCTCTCAGGCGCACTCACGGCTCAGGGAACAATACCTGGTTTCTTCGCCATACTCTCTCTGGCTCAGCGACAGGGGTGTCTGTCCTCTGTCCGGGGACATAAGCTCCTGTCCCTAACTGCCCTGATTCCCTCAGTTTCCCCCCAAGATCCTTTGCTCTTTTTGAGTGTTTTCAACCAGACTCCAAGTTAATGCTGGTCCCCAGTCGCAGGACACTCTCGTATTGGGATATTACTTTTCAATGTGTCACTTCTGGTGGCTCCCTCCCCCTTTTGTTTATCTTCCAATATCAGTCTGATGTTCTCACTCCACTTTACCTGCCCACTGGCGTCTTCTGCCCCCGTAGAGATCCAAACATGTATAATTCTAATTTCGGGCTGATTTCATGGGTGATTGGAGTTCTTTGGTAGGTAATCAGCTCACTTCAGGGTATAGGTTGAAATGGTGCCTCCTCCTAGCTCTCCACCATCTTTTCCAATCCTGTGATTTCTGATAACATATCGCATTCTTGAGACGATAACACAAAGGTGTTTTAGGTGAGAGGGCTTAGGATATTAGGGCGTGAAGGATATAGGATGGAGCACTGTGTGTTGGCAACAAAAGGGGATCACATCAAAGTCCTGCTTCAGTAAGGGGCTCAATGTCTGTAATAAATGACTGGCCTTCTGGAATTGTGTGTAGCACAATGGGGCCCCTTATCCTGACACTAGAAGGACCCCAAATATGTGTTCCATCAAAACAAAAGGCCAGAGCAAGAGACATAGTACCATGGGCTGAAGGTCCCTTTGGATAAAAGTCTCCCAACTCACCATGATCATTTGCAAGACTTACAGAACTTGTGGAAGAGCTGTTGGGCCAATGGGACACCTGAGAGCGTGAAATAGGAAAATGCATAGCACAGTGCAAAATGACTCTAGATAAATGAGATGAGACATGGTTTAAAGTCTTTTTTTTTAATTTAACATTTTTTAATTTATTTTCAGCATAACAGTATTCATTATTTTTGCACCACATCCAGTGCTCCATGCAATCCGTGCCCTCTCTAATACCCACCACCTGGTTCCCCCAACCTCCCACTCCCCGCCCCTTCAAAACCCTCAGATTGTTTTTCAGAGTCCATTGTCTCTCATGGTTCACCTCCCCTTCCAATTTCCCCCAACTGCCTTCTCCTCTCTAACTCCCCTTGTCCTCCATGCTATTTGTTATGCTCCACAAATAAGTGAAACCGTATGATAATTGACTCTCTCTGCTTGACTTATTTCACTCAGCATAATCTCTTCCAGTCCCGTCCATGTTGCTACGAAAGTTGGGTATTCATCCTTTCTGATGGAGGCATAGTACTCCATAGTGTATATGGACCACATCTTCCTTATCCATTCGTCCATTGAAGGGCATCTTGGTTCCTTCCACAGCTTACTGACCGTGGCCATTGCTGTTATAAACATTTGGGGTACAGATGGCCCTTCTTTTCACTCCATCTGTATCTTTGGGGTAAATACCCAGTAGTACAATTGAAGGTTCATAAGGAAGCTCTATTATTAATTTCTTGAGGGATCTCCACACTGTTTTCCAAAGTGGCTGCACCAACTTTCATTCCCACAAACAGTGTAAGAGGGTACCACTTTCTCCACATCCCCTCCAACAAATGTTGTTTCCTACCTTTCTAATTTTGGCCATTCTAACTGGTATAATGTGGTATCTCAATGTGGCTTTAATTTGAATCTCCCTGATGGCTAGTGATGATGAGCATTTTTTCATGTGTCTGATAGCCATTTGTATGTCTTCATTGGAGAAGTGTCTGTTCATATCCTCTGCCCATTTTTTTATATGATTTAAAGTCTTTTTAATGATATTCTTATAAATATGTGGACAATGATTCTGCTTCTGTCCAAGGCGTGGGCAAGACCATGAGGGCAAGTTTGGGAAAGAGATGGGATGGAGATGCATGTGATTACTGGACTCAAGGAGCCCACGCTGGATTCTTGGAAGTGGGGCCCTTTGTGCTTCATTGGCATCCTGGGAGTGGGCTCTCCCCAACACCTGAACTCACCTCAAACCAGCTGTGGACTCTGTTGACATTGTGGGGCACCTTCTTGTCCTTCAAGGGGGTAGAGGAGGGGATCTCATCAATCAGCTCCTGCCCCATCTCCTTTGTAGATCTCTGTAAAGACAGTGCCCGACAGCCAGGCAGGAGGCCTCAGAGCCCTGTTTGGATGCCTCTGCTGGTCTTCAGACCAAGGACACTGCATTACAGTCACACCACACCACAGTATGCACACATCTCCATCAAGGAGATGTACTTGCCAAAGCTTCAGGATCTTGTATGGGCTCTGGCACAGGTAAGAGATACTTCAGGAATCCTCTTTTCACCCTGCCCACAATGACGTTGGTGTGAACAAGAAAGGATCACCAGGGTAACCACTGTGCTCAACCGACTATAGCCCATGGTCAGAAACACCCACATATTCCTCTTTCCCTAAAACTCAAGAGGAAGGGATGGAGCTGCCCTTGAATGGTTCATAGAGGTGGGAATTGCCTAGTCTGCTCAGTTTTAAGTAACTTATGGCACCTCTTCCCAAATGCCCTCAGGCGTTGGGGGCCAGGATTTGGGACAATGTCTGAAGCATGTGAAAAAGTCATTTCCCTGGGGTTTCTGGAAACCACAGACCTGAAAATAGGCAAGCAGCAAGAAAATATCTCTATGTATCAGTTTTCTCTAGCCAAGTAACCCTGATATGGACTACACTAGAATGTGGGTGCCTGGTTGCAGGGGTTCCAGGTTCTGTTGCAGTCTGTGGTCAAGAAAGTGACATCACTGCCTGGGATCCCCTACCGCAGTCCATTCCTGGTTTGACACCTATGCAAACAGTGCTCTGGTTTGCCATCCATCATTTTTCTGCATGCAAGACCACATCTGTACACAGTGACATCAACACACCCCTCTCCACAGGGCCCCAGATTGGAAACACATCTGGTTTCAGACACAACTCTCTATTCTTACTTGTTTTTTACTCTAGATAAGCCATTGTGCTTGACAGGGATGTTCTTCTCTGTAAAATACTGATGATTCTACCATGTCCTTCTACCAGATATACACAGGCATAGGTTGGATAAGATCTATGATGTTAGAGGAGTGGGTCACATGTAGGAAATACCTCCAACCAAATTTCATTCCTCTTATCAACTTCTTTGAATCTGCTGCTAGTCAGATCCCACCCACAGTCTCGATTGGTTTGTGTGTTTTTGTGAGCACATGCACAGTTGCTCTTGTGTGCACACATGTGTTCATAAGTACTGACATTCTAGAGTCCCAGAATATGGCAGACCCTCCTACAATGGGTGGGTAATAGCTTCACAATATCTTAGACTCTAATTATCAATGCAAACCCTAAAGAAGGGATTGGAGCCTTGGCCCTTTATGGTCAGAATGCACCCTTACACTTAGAGACTGCCTGTCCAGGGATGCAAGCCATTACCTCCTTTCCAAAGGGTGTGATGTAGATAGGGGTCCATTCAGTGGTTTGCTATAACCTTGGGTCCCTCTCAGAAAAGAACTTGGGGAGATGTCGCTTTTCTAGGATATCAATGATCACCCTCAGCCAAATACAATTTCCATGTATATAGCCACTTCCTTCTAGACAACCTTTTCCAGAGCGCTCAGTGAATGGCTATGTGCACCAGAACCCCTCCTTTGAGGATAGTCAAAGAGCTGGATTCATGCCTGGTAAGCCTTCCTACCAGTCTGATTCTGGGCAAGACATGGACCCTGCAGGGATCATCACCTTCTCTCCTCAGGGGCTCCATTTGTTCCCCAACTCCTCTGTGTACATCCATGTAACCCCCTCCCCTGAATGTGGTCTGGTTATAGTGATTCAATTCAATTTGACAGAACAGGGGAACACCACCCAAAGTCCTTGTTGAGATTTGGATATAAAAGCTCATTGCCCAGCCCCATGTTGACTCTGACCCATGTTCTCTATCAGATCCTTAGACTGGAGTACAAGCCCCTAGGTTGAACCATGACACAGACATATGCTTGTGGCCTAGCACTTTGGGTCAAAAACACACAGAAGAACTCTGGATTTTTAGATGGGCTGTATCTGGCCCATGATCCTAAGTCATCTCAGGTTCTCAGTGAAGCAGGCTCTACCTTTTTGTTGTCAACAGCCACAACCTAATGAGAGATTCTGGAAGGAGCCCCCAGCTAAGCACTGCTGGATTCTTGATCCCCTGAGACCTGGGAACAGTGTTTGTGGTTTCAGCCATTGAGTGTGTGGAAATGTGGTCACACAGAACTGGGAGAAGGGCACTGATACTGTCGAACTGCCCCTGGCCCGGGCCCTCCCATGCTCCCTCTCTGCTCTCTTCCTCAGCTTCCTCTGGCCACCCTGACCTCCATTCTAACCTCCACTCTGGGAACATCAAATTCTGTCTCCAATCGTCTGCTCCATGGTGTCCTCTGCCAGGCTGAATACACTCAGATTCATTCAGGGATGTCTCCTTCTTTTCCTGACACAAGAATTCTCAATGTCATCTAAGGATAGCCTTGTCATACCCCTCACCTGGTGGAGCTCGGTACTTAGATGTAGTCCCTTGCTCTTTTCATGGAGCAATTGTTCTTTTTTTTTTTTTTTAAGAAGATTTTATTTATTTATTTGACAGAGATCACAAGTAGGCAGAGAGAGAGAGAGACAGAGAGTGAGAGAGAGAGAGAGAGAGGAAGAAGCAGGTTCTCTGCTGAGCAGAGAGCCCGATGTGGAACTTGATCCCAGGACCCTGAGATCATGACCTGAACTGAAGGCAGAGGCTTAACCACTGAGCCACCCAGGCGCCCCAAGCAATTGCTCTTTTCAATCTCATTTTTGTTTCTTGTTTGTCCATCTTCTCCTCTAGACCCTGAGCTCAAAGAAGGAGAACTTGGTTGACTGATAAACACTGGTATCATCTGAGTGTGCCGTGCCCAGTGGCTGAATGAATGGGAGACAGGATCCATCCCAACACTGACCAGCTCCATTGCTTAAGCCCCATTGATTTTGGTAATTTATAAGTTCTTTAGTTTGGGTTTGGTTTTTTAGTTAACTCTGCCTGATGTGGGGCTAAATCTCATAACCTAGAGATCGAGTATCCTTTTGACTGAGGAAGCCAGGTACCTCTTTGGTCGCTTTTAAAGGTTTTTATCTGATAACGCTTGAAGTTAACTTGGTGATTTCAACATGTTTTAGGTATATTACATTAGGCTAAATTACCAAGTAACTCCCCAAATTTTGGTAGCATATCAACTCAGATTTCCCCCCCATGACAGTGCTGAGAGGCTCTTCAGATTAGGAGACTGAAATCCTTTCTCTGGTCTTTCAGGAAGGCAGATTCCCTCCACAATGGGCCTTCTCACTCCCTGGGTTGTCATGCACCTCTGACGCCATCAGCACAAGAGGAAAGATGACCAAAAAATACACAAAGGAGGGTGTTTGCAGCCAGGTCTTGAAGACCTAAATTTACACTTTTGTGCTCAATATTTTATTAATTTTTTCAGGATTTTATTTCTTTATTAGAGAGTAAAGAGCACAAGCTAGAGGGGAGGGGCAAAGGGAGGAGAACCAGCGAGATGCTGAGGTGAGGAGGACAGTGTGTGGCTGATATAAACCAGTGGAAGAAACAGCTTAGGCTACATAGAACAAGTCTCCATCAACTGGTAGTCCAGGAGTAATGAGTACTCTCAGTTCCCTGTGCCTATGACCTACTATCAGGGTAGATCTTCCAGGGATTGCTTCATGGACTCAGAGAACTTTGAGTGGTGAGAAAATTTTCCTTCATTTAGGAGGGTTATGAAAAATCAATATTGGTGATGATAATTTCTCTTCTTGGACCTACAGCATCAGTCCGAGAAGAAGATCCTGAACCACCTCAAGAGGAACCTCTAGCTCTCACTGTGGTGCCTGCAGCAGCTTCAGAGTTCAATTGGCATGGGTGGGAATAAGTTGTGCTGGTGATATGACTGTGTTCAGAGCAGAGGGGAGGCACCTACCTGAAGAAGCCTACTGCAACATTTTTATTCACAATGAAGTGCTTGATTGAAACACATAGGAGTTGAATACGATGGGGGACATCTATGGCTTAAAACTGTTCAAGTGGTGAAGTGGGGTGGAATCCCAGATGTGACAGCATGATCTCATGGTCCCAGGGGTCAGAAGATGAGCAGGTAGGGCCAGAATGTTTGAGAGTTCACAGACATCACTTAAAAAAAATGGCTGAATACCACTAAGCTAGGTCCTGGCTTTCTGCTCTGTGTTGCCCTATACTCTGAATCACTGCATGAATCACTGCGTCCACTTTCCTGAGAGGCGTCCAGCAAAAAACAAGCATGGCAAGATCTCCAACACCCTGTAGGTATGGTGCGGGTCTGTGCCACAGGAATCCATAGAAATTGGAATTTGGGTCAGCTGGGTGGCTCAGTTGTTTAAGTAATTGCCTTTGGCACAGGTCATGATCCAAGAGTCCCTGGATCAGGTCCCACATTAGATGCCCAGCTCCATGGGGAGTCTGCTTCTCTCTCTGACCTTCTCCAATCAAATAAATAAGTAAAATCTTTTAAAAAATGGAGTTAGAACTCAGCCACGTGCCTGACATAAAAATGCCTTGTCACTGGCAGGGTGAATACAGAGTTCTGACAGAAACTGAGGAGTTAAGACTGGTGGATTTTTTTTATCCTGTGATGGCTCACTGCAGATCTGGGGTGAAAATTTTCAGCTCCTGGGTAGAGAGCATGGTGCAGTGATATTCATCTCACCCATTGGTGCTGCAAGCCTTCAGGGAGTAAAACAGCGCTACATACTGGAATTCAGAGCTGCTTACCAGGAGACCTGTCTCTACTGCTTAGGAGAGCAGCATTTGAACCAGTTGGAGTCCACTTGAGGATCAGGGCAAAAGATCCCTTCAATAGAAGACCAGCATGAACAACTCACTCCTCTCAAGTTTACTGACAAAAGAGGGCTGGAAAGCTTCAGAGCTTAGGGAAAACACTAAGTAACATTCTTTGTATTTTAATTTTGTAGTCTTTTATTTATTTTTTCAGGTTTTTCTTAATTTTCATCTCTTTTTAAATAATTTTCATTAGAGGGAGAGAGTGTGTGGGGGGGTGTTGGGCAGAGGCAGAGAATCTTCAAGCAGACTCCCAACAGAGCATGGACTCCAACTATGGGCAAGATCCCAGGGTTCAAAAGAAAAATACCTGAGCTGAAACTCAACAACTGAGCCACCTAGGATCCCCTCCAAAAGTAACTTCAAATGAGCAGAAATTAAAATTATATCAATCCTAAATATGTAAGAATAAACAGGAAGAGTAGGAGAAGGAAGAGAAACAGAACGACAAGAGCAGAGGAAGAGTAGTCAAGAAGTAGTATGAATTTTACTGAAGTGTGATATGAGACAAAACTAGAAAGAAAGAAATAACTGTATTAGTAGTATCTTTGTGGTATGACCAAATGTGTTTTGTTTTTATTCTACATACTTGAAAAAATATCTTCCTATTTTTAAGGCATACATGAATTATTTCAATTTTATCTTTAATATTGAAAGAAAAGATGTTATATAATTTACTTTGTCAAATGTCTTAGGACTTCTGGCAGGAATTCTCCTCAACCACCCTGCATCACCAAAGGTCTTGGAGGTGATCCTCAATTGTGTTCTCAAACATGAACCAATAATAGTAGTTATTTCTGCATCATGTTTTTTTTTCTTTAATTGTCCTTACCACAATAATAAGTACTTACTAATTTAGTTATGTAGATATTAAGTGTGTTTTTCTCTCCCACTTATCAATGCCAAAACGGCAGTCACCTATTCTGTTTTATTCAACAATGTGTAATCAATCATTTAATACAATGACACATTAGGTAGGAACTCAATAAATACTGTGGAATGAATAAGTATGTAAAGCAAGAAAGTGAAATTGTATCAGAGTTTGGAAGTATAACTGAAAATCTATAAATACGAGATAAAAAATGATTCATTGGATCAAATTGTTGCAAATTTGTCATCACAAAATGGGCCATTAGTGTCCAGATTTTTTTTTCTTTTTACTACTCTTTCATTACTATTTTTCATTAAGATTTGTTCTTCCCAAAACTGAAAAGTAGCCATATCATCTGAGAAAATAAAAATTAATTGTTTTTGATGTAGTGTAAACAACAGAACCATCACTCAGGTGAGGCAATAATGCATCCAGAGCGCACGATGTCAGGAGACATTCACGCCTAGGTTTGCAGAAGCCTCACCCATGAACTTTCATGACCATACAAGTGAGTGGCTCCTTAAATTTTGTACCCTAGGGGCCTCATTTGTCTCATTCTGGTATCTCTGTTAATTTATCCATTATTTATTCTTTCTATAAACTTATCCTTGAAAGAGAAATGAGTGCATCTCCAGGCTATCAGAGCTTGCCAACAATAGGTTCATGAATGTTCTTTTCATACACAGATTTCTTTCCATCTCTTGACTACCTGTCAGGCCCACATAACAAAACTTCCGGTTGGTGACCACTATCTACTTCCTTTCCTCCAATCCCATACTCTTAATTATGACCCAGCTGACTGGACAAGAGCATTGTTATTTTTGTTATCCAGCCTTAGCTGGGCTGTAATGAGACTTGTTATTCTTTTCTTCTTATCACTTTGTGCAGGCCAGAGATCACAAATTAGGTGTTGGGTCTCAGTGCATAGACACCTTTCCTTCAACATACTTAATGTTAACTACTTCATTTACCTGTTTACTTCATTTCTCTAAAGTCTCGTTTCCTGTTTTCAAAATGGAGTTGACATTTGTCCATATTTCCTGACTGTCAATGAGGTTTATAAACAATAATATTGGGAAATATGCAATTCAGTACTCTTCATAAAGTAATCACCTAACAAGTGTGAAATAGTATAAAACACAAAAATGAATCATTATATCTTTATAGAATAAAATGATGTAATATATAATTTTATGTGTTTCCTCAATCCAAGACTTTACTACTTGATCTTTTATTCCTAAGGGAGTCTTTATATTTTGTAGTATATTCTGTGATTTTCTTTCTTTTACCAGATTGCTCTAGGTCATCACCCTCCCACTCTATGGGAATATACCTTTTATTCAATCAAAACTAAGCAAGAGTTTTAACCCTCCTTTTGAAAAAGAACTTCTTCTTGCTTGGCAAAGACATTTCCCATGTTTTAGGGCAATTGCCAGCAGGGTATTTTCTATGTAACACCATTAAACTTTCCCCAGGAAACCAACCATAAGTCAGGAAGTTCCTAGTTCATCCCTTCATGTTCCTTGTCTGGGCTGCATGGGCTTCTATACGCAGTAAACAAACTGTTTTCTGCTTGGTATAGCCTTATGTAATATGGGCTATTGCTACTGCATCAGATTTCCCCAAAGAGTAATTATGTCTTATATATTGTAAGACTCGGAAATGGAATGTTGTCTCTTCATTGCCAATGGCAACACTTGAGACTATTGTGAGATTCAAGTATGTTCATCTCCTCCTGCTCTTTTGCTTTGAAATCCATCAGGAGATGTGTAATCAGAGAACAAATATGATCACTCAAAGGAATTAGTGGCTTGTAGAAATAGAACTAACCCGTCATAGCTGATTCACACAGAGATCGCTTTTCATCTTTCTCTGCATGACACAGAGCTCAGCTACATGAGAAGTACAGATGTTTTCAAAGGCAACTCCCATCACAGCTCAAAACTGTGAGATAATGACAAAAACAAATCCTTTGGTATTAACTGTTCCACCCACCTGACTTTTCATTGCACTCAAGATACATTAATTATGTGATTGAATGTTTAATGATCTTTTTTATTAATTGGCCAGGGTTGCATCTTTTAGAGAAAGATCTTTGAATATTCATTGCAGATAAATGATAAGCATGTGGAATTAGAAAGGATATGTTAATCAGCATTAATGGAAAATCTACCATATGAAAATTATTATGATAGGTTTTATGGGAATATAAGGAAAATGTCTTAGTCAGCTTGGGCTGCTATAACAAAATACCATAAACTGAGTAGTTCCTCAACTATAGAAATGAGTATCATCCTGGAGGTTTTAGGTCAGATATCAGATTGCCAGCACAGTCAGGTTCTAGTGAGAGCCCTCTTTCACACTACAGATTGCTAACTGCTCATTGTATCCTCATGTGGTGTAAAGAGAGCTAGCTAGTCCTATGACCTGTCCCTATAAGGACACCAATCCTATACATGAGGGCTCATCATTGTGACCTAATTATCTCCAAAGGCCACAACTGCAAATACCATCTTACTGCAATTAGGATTTTAACATGAATTTTTGAGAGGCACAAATATTCAGTCCATAACAGGTGACTAAAAATAGTTATCTCAAGAAGTTCACCTTAGACTTATAGGTCATTAAGGCATACCTCTGGAACTGTAAGCTTCGAGTTGTTTGAGGAAAATCCTATTGTATATGTCTGAGCCTGTAGTACTCAGTGTGTCTAGGAAATATGCTATATTGAGTAGAAAATGATCCCTTTTTGCAAATGGTCTTAACATAAAGTAGAGAAAAGGTGAGGAGGGAAAAATATCAGAAATCAATCATGAAATGGTATGTGCAAATTGAATGTTTAGCTAAATGTTTTTATCACTTACAGTTTCTGAGGGGCAGAGATTCATTCAACCCAGTTTTCCTTCTAGAACTGTTGGGCACTCTTGTGTCCCTATTACTCTGCTAAGAATATTCTCACTGAGGCTCAATTCTTGCCTCTCTGGGACCCAATACTGCCTCCATCCCCTTCATACATTCTTAGCTCAATGCGAACTCTCCTGAGTGCTGCCTTGATATGAAATTTGAATCTTATCTACCGCATACCTTTATTCTCTTGCCTCAGTCTCTTTTTCTGCATTATTGATGTTTTTTTTTCCTTTTCTCTTTGCAGCCCTAGTGTAAAATATAAAGTTCAATACCACATGAAACTTTATAAAACACCTTTCTAGAACTATTACTCATGACACGACAGTTGGCTTCTAGCCATAGATCATATGCAGAGACTAATATACATAGGAAGAAATCAATAAGCTTCAATTTATACAAAATAAATGATATAGAACAATATTTGAAAGATCCACAGTATCACAAGAATGTTCCTGGTGCCTGGCATCATTTGCAAATGATTAATTCTGATAGTAAATAGATGTGCCATAAGTTTAGAAAAGAAAGACATGTCTCTGGATTAGTCTAGAACAGTCTCATGGATTATCAATAACCATTGTTAGATTATGAAGATAGATATGATTTAGAAAGTGAAATATACTGGGAAGGTTGTTCTATAGGAAGGTAATCTGTGGTTAACAATGGTTGCATAAATGTATTATAAGTGGAGCTCCACTAAAAATAGTAATGCATTTGTAGCTGAGGTCTAATTCCACCTAAATCTGGGTCTGGATCTCATTACTACCCTCTATGCTTTTTGAATGAATGCCTTGGCAGTGTATAGAAAATATGTAC
>NW_019154212.1:258941-259409 GCF_002288905.1 Enhydra lutris kenyoni | reverse complement strand
GTGTGTGTGTGTGTGTGTGTGTGTGTGTGTGTGTGTGTGTGTGTGTGTGTGTGTATCTATATACTAACGAGCTTCTCCACATATATAGTGAGATACGGTTTCATTGTGTGACTCTGTCTCAACTACAGAGACTGGATTAAAGTGCAAAGTAATAAAAGTATAGAGAATGTAATATTACTATATTAAAGGATACACTTTCAAATATACTCCAAATAAAACTGATAGTAGTTTAAAGAAAATCTCATTTCATTTGCTAACTTTTCTAATGCAGGTCGGGTGTATAACATGTATTCTGAGAAGAAAACAATATGCTGAATAAGACTGAGTGAGAATAGCCAACACTAGCGAGGAAATAATCACCCTTCTCTTCACTTTTTGTGTTTAACAATGATGTGAAGGCTAAGTGTTTAGCCTAAGTAAGGTGTTAATTGAAGTCATTGGCATGGCAATATAAACATGAAATGGTAT
>NW_019154212.1:234374-258841 GCF_002288905.1 Enhydra lutris kenyoni | reverse complement strand
TTTATGTGTACAGATTTCCATTCTTCCTAATACCTAGGGTTCCAGCTCCATTTCTAGGATAACTTTATTTCCCACTTGCTTTCTCCTATTCCATTCTATAGTCTCATTTATTCATTGTCTTGTTCATTATTCATTCAATGAAGAAAGTGAGAGAAGTCTTTATTGAGAGACAAAAGAGAATAGATCCAGGAGAAAGAAGGAGGGAAAGAAAGATAAATCTTCCTCTAAACCCTTTCTTCTGGGCTCTAGAAATTTTCATAGCCTCGTGCTTTCTGCAGAAGATTTGCAGAAAATAAGTTTGATGAAAGAAGAAACTACCAATCATAACGCACGAAAAATGTCATTATTATCCTTTTACATAAATAAACAAAATGTTTGTAGAGGTCAAGCCTCCAAGATGGCAAGAGAAGCAGAATCAATATCATCAGAGTTGATAAGTCCTTTTCAAGAGGGTTTCCGTATCTCACGAAGGGATGCAATCTTCCTGTCTCTATTGTTACCAGTGTAGTGCTATGGGGAAATCAGATTCCATATCTGGAACTTCTTTTCACGTGAAGAATTGAAAGCCCACATTATTCTTTCATCTTGTTTTCAATGATCCTTGAAAAAATGAGTGGACATTATAGTTTTCTGCAATAACCATAATGTGAGTTCTTCTTTGCCTCTGGCTTAGAGGAAGCCCATGTCATGAAAGAAATACTAACCTAGAAGCCATAACAGTCTAGGTTCAAGCCTTATGCTCTTTCTTAATTCTATGACCCTGGAGAGCCACTCATCACTTTAACTTTAGTTTCCATCCCTGAGAAAGAGAACAATAAACTTATGTTCTAGAATGATGAGAAACTTAAGTGAAATTGATGTGTATGGACACACTTTTTAAAAGTTTTATGTGTTGTTATTATAATATCAATACATTAATCATAGTAAAAAAATTAAAGTTGATATATTTCAAAATTTTTAGAATTGGTGACTCCTTAAAAAATAATTTTGAATAATGAATGCTGTAATTGCAGATCATTTCCATCATTTTAAAAAGTTTGAGTATGTTGCCCAAAACCCGGTAAAGTGATTTTAGTTATCAGTCAATGAGATGAGCCAAAACACATGATAAAATAATTACATGGATCATTCTGCCTCTTAGATAAAAATATGCCAGTGGCCTCAAAGCACTCTATTACAGAAATGATGTAATCTTAGCAAGGCTTTTCTTGAGATATAAATAGACACAATGAGTTTCATACTTGATATGTAATCTCATTACCACAGTAATGACAACTAATATTTCTAATAAGTCTACCAGACTGAGTAGTGAAGTTACAAAGATAGCACATCACTGTGAAAACAGCAGGAATCTTAGAACCAGACATCCATGGTTTCCATATGTGAGTTATTTAATATCAGGCATGTTATTGACCTTCCTGTCTGGAGGGGAATGCCATTTCCCACTCTAGGCTTCCAAGAGGAGGTTATCTTCCCTTTGCATATTCTGGCCTTCCTCTACTTCTTCAATCATTCCACCCTAGTAAAAGTGAAGTTTACATATAACTGATTACTTGGGGAAGAATAACTACATACTTGAATTATTTTGACTCTTTTCTCTTTTGCTACTAATCTTGTCCTTAAAAAGCACACATTTTCCTCCAGTCCTCTGTATTGCCCATAATCGTGAGGGTAAATCTGCTAAGGTCTGAGGTTCAGGATTAGCAGGAGCATTTGACTCACCTATTGAGAGCCATTCTTGTCAGCTAGGTATCTATTATTATTTTAACCCCTATTTTGAGGCCTGGACTATTTTTTTTTCCCTCAGCTTCTTCAGATTACACCAGGGTAAGGGAGGGACGATAGTCATTTTGTGATGGCTTTGTTAAAACCCCAACATCAAATGTATCAGCCAGAAATACTGAAAAATAAAACCAAAAGAATGGAATTTGGGAGAGCAAGTATGCACATGGAAAGCCTTGGTGGTTTAAGGATAAGTAATTTGGGCCTTGGTGCTCAGACTGTGGTGATTTGCAGAGGGAGCATTAGGTAGATATGTGCTTTTAAATTCTATGATTGACTAAATTGAAATATTTTAGCCCAGCCATGTGGTATTTTGGTTGTGGTAGTTGTTGTAGCTTGCAGGGTTTTTGTTGTTGTTGTTTGTTAGTTTGTTTTGTTTTTTTTGTTGTTGTTGTTTATTGTTTGTTAGTTTGCTTGCTTTGTCCGTAATTAAATGGCATTATTTTCCTGCATACAGAAATTTAGATGAAAGTCCCTGGGCCTCAGGAAAGATATTCATGAAGGGATATCAATGAGAAGGGTCCATGAGAGATGGAATCAGAGATAGACAGTGGGCATCTCAGCAAACTGGGACAGGGCCTCTCAGATCTCAACAGATGTGCAAAGTTTGGCAAAGATTCAAATCTCCAGGGCTTAGAAAGGGCAGACTTCTAGAATCAGGATGCTGCAGCCTCCTCCTCTTTTTTTTTTTTTTCTTTTTCTGGCTGAAACAAATGATCCACTTCAAGGAAGAGTAGAGACCTTTTAGGTATTAGTGGGAAATACAGTGTTTGCTGTTTCTAAATTTCCAGGTAGTGAAGTTCTGCATGTGTCTCAGAGCACTACTGGGTTTTTAGCTTAATCCACTGAGCTACCCAGGTGCCCCCGATACATGTATTCTGACACCTCTGTGCTCCATAGTGTGTTTTTATTTTATTTTATTTTTAAATTTTATTTATCTTTCTAATTTCTTTTCAGTGTTCCAGAATTCATTGTTTATGCGCCACACCCCGTGCTCCATGCAATACGTGCCCTCCATTATACCCACCACCTGGCTCACCCAAACTCCCACTCCAACCCTCCAAAACTCTCAGATTGTCTCCTCAGAGTCCACAGTCTCTCATGGTTCATCTCCCCTTCTAATTTCCCTCAACTTCCTTCTCGTCTCCATCTCCCCATGTCCTCCATGCTATTTCTTATGCTCCACCAATAAGCGAAACCATATGATAATTGAATCTCTCTAATTGACTTATTTCACTCAGCATAATCTCTTCCAACCTCGTCCATGTTGATACAAAAGTTGAGTTTTCATCATTTCCGATGGAGGCCTAATACTCCATAGTATATATGCACTGTATCTTCCTTATCCATTCGTACTTTGTAGGGTATCTTGGTTCTTTCCACAGTTTGGTGACTGTGGACATTGCTGCTATGACCCTTAGGGTACAGATGGCCCTTCTTTTCACTACATCTGTATCTTTGGGGTAAATACCCAGTAGTGCAATTGCAGGATCATAGGGAAGCTCCATTTTTAATTTCTTATGGAATCTCCACACTGTTTTCCAAAGTGGCTGCACCAACTTGCATTCCCACCAACAGTGTAAGAGGGTTCCCCTTTCTCCACATCCTCTCCAACACACGTTTCCTGTCTTGTTAATTTTGGCCATTCTGACTGGTGTAAGTTGGTATCTCAATGTGGTTTTGATTTGAATCTCCCTGATGGCTAGTGAGGATGAACATTTTTTCATGTATGTCTTCATTGGAGAAGTATCTGTTCATGTCTTCTGCCCATTTTTTGACATGATTATCAGTTTTTTGTGTGTTGAGTTTGAGAAGTTCTTTATAGATCCTGGATATCAGCCCTTTGTCTGTGTCATCATTTGCGAATATCTTCTCCCATTCCTTGGGTTGCCTCATAGTTTTGTTGACTGTTTCCTTTGCTGTGCAGAAGGTTTTGATCTTGATGAAGACCCCAAAATTCATTTTCGCTTTTGTTTCCTTTTCCTTTGGAGACGTACCTTGAAAGAAGCTGCTGTGGCCAATGTCAAAGAGGTTACTGCCTATTCTGATATATTCCTGACTCATACTGAGGTCTTTTATCCATTTCGAGTTTAGCTTTGTGTATGATGTAAGAGAAAGGTCGACTTTCATTTTTCTACACATGGCTGTCCAATTTTCCCAGCATCATTTATTGAAGAGACTGGCCTTTTACCACTGTATATTTTTCCAGCTTTGTTGAAGATTATTTTGACCGTAGAGTTGAGGGTCCATATCTAGGCTGTCCACTCTGTTTCCCTGGTTTATGTGTCTGATTTTATGCCAGTACCATGCTGTCTTGGTTATCACAGCTTTGTAGAAAAGCTTGAAATCAGGCAGCGTGATGCCCCCAGTTTTGTTTTTCCTTTTCAACATTTCCTTAGCAATTTGCGATCTCTTCTGATTCCATATAAACTTTAGGATTGTTTGTTCCTGTTCTTTGAAAAGTGCCAGTGGAATTTTGATGAGAATGGCATTGAAAGTATAGACTGTTCTAAGCAGTATAGACATTTTAACAATGTTTGTTCTTCTGATCCATGAGCATGGAGTGGTCTTCCATCTTTTTGTGTCTTCTTCAATTTCTTTCATGAGTGTTCTGTAGTTCCTTGAATACACATCCTTAACCTGTTTGATTCAGTTTATTCCCACGTATCTTATGGTTCTTGGTGCTATAGTAATTAGAATCGATTCTCTGCTTTCCCTTTCTGTATTGTCATTGTTAGTGTATAAGAAAGCAACTGGTTTTTGTACATTGATTTCGTATCGTGTCACATTACTGAATTGCTGAGTGAGTTCTATTAGTTTGGGGCTGGAGTCTTTTGGGTTTTCCATATAAAGTATCATGCCATCTGTGAAGAGAGAAAGTTTAACTTCTTCATTGCAATTTGTGCTCCTTTTTAAAAGGTTCTTGACTAGCTCATTTAGCACAGTATCTGTCTATTGATTTCAGAATCTTGAGTTCAAATTTTTGTCATGGAGATTATTAAAACAAAAAAGGTGGGGGTGTTAATAACATTCTGTCCAGTTTTCATCTAGATATTTTCTGGGTGTAGCTGTTTTGTTGAAGTGTTTGTCACATGTTGACTCTGTTGTTGTAGATGGGGTTGGGACAGACATTCAGTTGCATTCCTTTACTTGAGGTTGCCCAGCATTTCCAAAACCACTTAATGTGGAGACTGTAGCTTCCCTATTTTTTATTGTTGGAGCTTTTGTTGAAAATGAATTGACTACATATGTGTCAGTTTCTTCCTGGTCTTTGTACTATGTTCCATTCATCTGTATGTCTGTTCGTATATCAATACTATACCGTATTTATTTCTACAGCTTTGTAATCCACTTTGAATTCAGAAAGCATGACACCTCCAGTTTTGTTCTTTCTCCAGATGTCTTGGCTATTCAAGGCCTTCCATGGTATTATTCACTTTGTATGATTGCTGTTCTTATTTCTGGAAATGCCATTAAATGTTGATGGGGTTTGAACTGAATGTTTAGATTGCTTGTTGCAGTGTGTATTTTTGGATTACATATGTTCTTGGGATCCATTAGTATGGGATGTCTTTGGACTTTGTTCTGCCTTCTTGAAATTCTTTCGTTAATGATTTATGGTTTTCAGTATACAGGTCTTTCCCTTCTTGATGAAAATAATACATAAGTATATTATTCTTTTTACGTGACTATGAATTAAAAATTATTTTCATAGTTTCTCTCAGTGATAAGTTGTTATTCATGTATAGAGATAAAACTCATTTATTTATATTGAATCTGTGTCCTTAAGCTTGACTTAATCCATCTGTTGGTTCTACGAGGATTTTTGTAGAATCATTTTGGGTTCCATATACCTTATCATGTTCTCCTAATAAGTAAAAAATTAACTGGTAATATAGGTTGATGTTCTCTAACTGGGAAAAAAAGGATACAGGTATGCTGAGAGATCGTTTACAAATTGTCTAAAATGTTTTGTGGTTAATAAGCAAAGGAGTCCATAAATGTGGCTTGTTTCTATTTACTGTGATTTTTTTTTTCAAACAGATATACAGAGCTGTGGCTTAGACCAGTTATTCCCCCACACTTTCCCACCCTACAAGCTGTTCCTCTTGGGAGGCTTCCACCGTTCTCTCTGCTTTCTGTCCTTTGACCCGGGGCCTGACTCAGCAGCTCAGAAAATACTTCTCAAAATAGTGCACTTGGAAAGAAGCCTATTTTTTCATATATTTCCTAGAAGACATCCTCCAAAACATTGAATTTTACCGAATTGTTTCTGATCTCTCTGAGATCCTTGAAGATGTCCAAGGTTGAATGTGGCTTCTTTTACAGACAGGTCAGGGAGTCCTGTGGTAGTCCTGCAATGTCTCCTGTGGCCACTGGAGGGGTGTGTGTGCTCTTATCGAAGACATGGCACCACCTCTGCAGAAGGTAGAAGTTATCTTCCTTTAGGACTTCCTTCAAGATCTTAGACAATTGCTTCAATGATTATTTGCTGTAAAGATTCTTTGGGATCTATTGACAATTCACTAAAAGTGAAAACCTAAGGTACTGCAGTGAATAAACTGTCTCCCTTCTTGCACATCCAGATACATAAAATTATAAATGACTGAATGAAGGTGGACCCTCCTCTCACATGAGACTCAAGATGAATGCCAGATGTGTCACAGTCCTATATTTAAGAGCAAAAACTATAAACCTCAGACAAGAAATCCTAAGAAGAAATCTTCCTGACCTTAGATTTAGCATCTGTTTCTTAAGGAAGACGCCAGAATCAACAAGTGGAAGAACAGATACATGGGTAAATTTGTCACCAACACAACTGCCTTTCATCTGGGCTGCCCATGTGCTCCCAGACACCAGGTAGGAACTGTAGGAGTCATTCTTTCTACATCTTACTTAGCTGTACCCATTACTATCTCTAATTAAGGGATGGGGTCTGTAGCTTCAGAGTCCTGCCTGGGGTCACCCAGCTTCAAAGAGGTTGAGTAGGGGCTAGAACTGGTGTCTCTCTGCCATCGGACTCTGTGCTCCATTCACACAGCCCCGACCTGGAACTCAGAGGTGTGCAAAGCTCCATATACAAACACCCAGGCCTGAAGACCTCACTGAACTCAGGGGGCAGTGATACCACTCTGATTGGGGCTTGGCCTGGGTCTGTTGTCTGACAATGGCAGGTCTTGGCACTGAGGACTCTCCCAGTTCCAGCCAGCCTTTGTCTGGACAGGATGTGGTTTCTCCCTGGGTACCAGGCACTAAGGTTCATGTAACCTCAGAGCTGAGAACTCCCTTCAGAAGCATCTGGAATGCAGCCTTCTTGTCAGGTGGGGCCAGCAAGGGTAGACAAGGCCTGGGATTTAATTCTGCCTCTTCCTCACCATGAAGTATGGAGAGCGGCAATTTCTTAAAGCTTTGGTTTCCTTATTCGTCAGAGACAAGATTTCTACCTTCCTCATGGAATTGCTATAGAGGTTGACTGACATGATTTATGTTCTCAAAGGACACACAGTCATCCCTAGCTCTACCTCCTTAAATTAGCTCACTGTGAGCCCACTGCTGCCATGGGCTCTGGGCCTCTGCCTTACTCTGTCCCTTCTGCCCAGCAAGCCTGGCTCCCCCTAACTCAGTTGTCTTTCCAGAAATCCTTCATCCCCTCCCGTATGGGTGACTTGTCCCTCAGCTGGGATCCCACAACACTGGTCCTCATCCATCAGACCCATGCCAGACCTGGGTCAGGATCTCACCCAGAGCTTGTGTCCTATAAATGGACAATACTCAGTGTGGAGACTGTCAGTCTGGAGCTTCCTAAATTGTCATCTGTCCTTGGAAAAAATGATGAGGTGCATTGTGATGGAGCTCTTTCCCTCCAAAGCAGGCAAATGAGATGCCCTCACTTCCATGACGACTGTCTATTTCACCCTATCATATAATCATTGGTGCATAGCATCTTAGGCTTCCTTGCCTGCCAGGACACCACAACGTTTTGATGGTCAGAGTTGAAAGGATTTTCTGGAGGTGAATTTGGTTTTTGGTGGACCTGTTGGTAGGATGAAGCCTGATTACTCCCTACAAACCTACACAGAGCCTGTGCCCCTGACCAATAGCACAGTGCCTAAGCCCATAACAGCCCTTCCCCTAGTGCTCAGAGCTCTCCGTTCTCACTGAGTCCCCATTCACTGGTGTTTCTCTCTCTTCTTGCAGGGAGAGCCCCAGATGTCCTTTCTATGAAGACATATCTTCTGTGCTTGGTTAGCTCCATCTTGTGGCAGAGAAGACAGGGATTACTACCATGGCTTCTCCAGCAGCTTCAGATCAAGTGGACGCCCCTTACCCAAAATTGTGGGTGGAGAGCGATCTCCCCCTTATTCTCACATGGTGTCTTGAGCTAGAAGCACAGCCTCCTCTCCCACATAAGCTGAATTTGATGGATACCAAAGTTGGGCCACGGGTACAGGTCATGGCTAGGGGAACCTAAGGGCTGTGGAGGTGCCATATCCAGTGCCAACACCCTTGGTAGAGTCTCTCTCTATCCTGCAGTCCATGAGCAGCCAATGTGCTTTGTAAAGGCCTCTCTTGTTCACATAAGTTCAAATGGTTTTTGCTGTTGCCACTAAAATTATATCTGGATGAACACAAGTCTGTAACTCACTGATCTGCACTGTCCTGAGAGGTTCTTCCCTCAGAGGATGTGGTCTAGCCAGGATAGACAGGGAGCAACCTGATAGGAGTGGTCTGGTCTTCACTCCTTTGCTGGCGTGGAGCAGTGCAGGGTTGCTCAAGTTAGAATCTCAGTTATGGAGCACAAAGGACTGGAGTGGCTGGAGCGTATCACCAGACAGGGCCTGGGTGATGTATGTTCCAGTACACGGGCAGGGATACTTATGGGGAAGGATACATGAGGGGGGTGTGGGAAAGCTCTTCCCTGCTCTATGGTCACTCCCACTACCAATGGACTCCATGCTAGCTTGTACTCATGGTTTCAGGTCTCATCTATAGACACCAGCTCCCTCCTTTCGCAAGGAAGGCTGCACTGAATAAAGAGAGCATAGATAGAGAGGCATGGAGCCTGTCCTCCAAAATTGTGGTTAAAGTGTGTTCCAGAAATGGTGTTTATAGGAATCAGACACAATTAATAGAGATTTATGGCACAGATATACTTATTATCTTAATGATGAGAGTTAAATAATTGGAAATGGCACAGTTGTTCAACAGATGGTGCTTTGAGTGCTGTCACTGAGAATGTCCAAGGGGACAGCAGTGACAGTGCCTATCCACTGTAGGGACATCAGGTAGAACAAGAACCCAACCCTAAAACTCTCCCTGCTGCCCTTCCCCCATCTTATGCACACACACAGGCGTGTCCATGAGCACACACTAAATCAAGAATGAAAAGCATGGAAACAGGACAACATCTCATTAAAGGCGATTATTTCGTGGAACTAGGAATGTGTCTTCTTTTCTTCATATTTAAATTATTATTTTACTACATAAATATAGTGTGCCTAAACCTGAAGAACTATTTACTATATTATGTGACCTTTTAAGTAAAAAAAATGGGAAGATTTAAGATGTAATTCTAGTATTTTTAAAACATGCTCTCTAGAATAGTTTAAACGTGGCCTATGCAAGAAAATGAAAACATTTAATGGTGTCCCATGGACCCAGACATTTCCCTGGCTTCTGCCTTTCAAAGTGTCCTTATGAAAGGGAACACAATCCCAGGTAATGAAAGTAGTGCATTGTGGGGCTTCCCATGATCATTGTTGTTTCAGAAACATTCGTTTGTAATAAAATGTTTTTTTAATAAAATATTGAAAAAAAGATTTTTGTATCTTTCTTATGTTCTGTAGCCAGAGAATGCCATATTGTAGGATTCCAGGCACATGAAAATCTCAGACAGAGTAAAGTACCACAGACAGAAAGAAAAGCAGTTGTTGCTGGGACTGGGGTTAGGGAAGGAGCAGTGAGTTATAAGGAGGGCAGATTTTTCTCTGTGACGAAAATGTTCTTTAAGTAAATGGTTGTGCAACACTCTTAAAGTACTTAATGGCACCTCCATATACCATTGAAAAGGATCAAAGTAAAATTTTATGTAAACTCAAATTCTACTTTATTTAATAAACAAAATCTATTAAGCCACTATACAGTTGTATACAAAACACAAAAATTACAAAGAGAGCAATGACAGAGGAGGGGAAACCATCTTTGGGGTTCCAGCCAACACAAGCTGCTACACGGGGGCTGAGGCTAGTTGTTACACTGAGGCAGGTGCTGGCTCAAGTCTTTCACAAACCTCAGTAGCAGGGGCTAGACCCTGCTGGACCTCCTGGTCAGTCAGAGGAGCTGGTAGCTCTTCCATCTCAGGAGAGTGAATTAGAGTCCTGAGCATCAACTGCTCTGGCCCCAACAGGGCAGGTGGTGTTACCACTCTTCTTAACGTGTGAGCTCCAGCACCAGAGATGTTTTGGGCCAGCTTTGTCTCCAAAGACACAGCATGTTCCACAGTGGGAGCTAAGGCAAATTCCTGATGTGGTTCAGGCTGTTGCTCTGGGCCTGGTGTTATAGCTCCATGAAGAGAAAATATCATCAGCATGATTGAATTCCCATGTCCTTTATAAATAAAGGAAACTTTTCCCACCACTCAATGTTGCATGCATCCAAGAACCAATTCCTGTGAAGTATCCATGTCTTAAGACCAAGGGGTAAGGGATCTGAGACAATTTATTGCTCTCCAACTGACTGCACTCTATGGAGGCTTGGTCAGTGTGGCCCACCCTGTCCCATTCGGACCACATCAGTCACCCCCAGCCCTTCTCACCCACAGCTTCTGGCTCCATGGGATCAAGGTGTTGCATCTCTGAGCGCAGATGCTGGGCATGGTGCTCCAGGTCTTAGTCTGACGTATTTAGCCCCATGTATGCCAGCAGCACTTTCAGGCTACGAAATTCTAGGGCCTGTAAAAATATTCAGGATATTTTTCTACACACGTGTTCAAGAAGGAGGAGATTGCTCTGGGGATAGACAGCTAGGAAGAGGAATGAGAGGACAGTGGACCATACCAAATGAATATCCCAGGGAAACCTTTGGGAACCTGGGTCCTTGGACATCTATCTCCTGTCAGAGACCAGTCCTACTCCTTGCCCACCTGTGATCTGGCAATCCTGCCTTAGACAGCCCTGGTTACAGACATCAGGCTGGCAAGAGCCTCAATGAGTGGGAGATCTTGAATAATGGTGGGGCCATTTCTGCCCTATGTAATGGATCTAGACGCACTCTGTAATCTATCTCCTTGTGCACTTGCCACTTGAATTCAACTGCATGTGCCCAAGGAGCGGTGGTGTCTGGTCTCTTAATTACCCTCACTGCACATGCCAGTGCTCTCTGAAGATCCAACAAAGGAGGGAGCAAATGGACTCTGTCTCTAGCCAGGCATTCCCAGGATCCTCCCAATACTTCAAACATTACCTCCTGTACCCATGTGCTGCCTCTTTCACTAGGTGCCATGTGTGGGTCTCCTTCTACTGACACTAATCTCCCACAGGGTTTGGAATATCTGGTCCCTATACTCTCACTGGGTCTCCGGAGCACTCTTTGAACACCCAGTGCCCAGGTCCCAACATATTGTTGAGTTTGGTGGTTTCCACACTCTGGTCTAGGTCCCAGGATTGGGGTAGAGACAGGAGTGAGAGGGTCTGGTGATGGGTAATGACTCTCTTAGGGGCTAAAGCTGTCATCCATTCCCCTCTGCTCTACCACAGTACCCAAACCCACAGCTTACCTGGGCCCCTTCCTTTTTCCAGAAGAAACTCTCAGACCTTCACCCTTAAAAGGAATCAGAGCTATGTGGCATGAGGTTCCAAGAGTCCCTCCAGCTCAAGGTACCCTTTCTGCTCTGGTGGAGATGGAAGGCCCTCCTGCATCATTCCAAGCTCACGCATATGTTTCACTGTTCCTGGGCTATGCCGGCTTCATCTGGAGAAAATGCACCCATATCTAGAGGAGTCCAGGGGGCATCACATGAAATGTCCTGTGGATGCTAAATCTCATTGTGTCCATTATCACTGTATGACTTCTGACCAGTCTGAAGACCTGGGCTGCTGTCTGCTCTGTGCAGGGATCACAGTCAAGTCCTAGAGAAGCACCTGCACCTGGTGGGACTTCCTGAATACTTGATGAGTAAAAGGACCCCAACCAGCCCATCACAGATATCTGAGTGGGCCCGGCAATGCCTCTGAAATCCAGGGATCCTTGCTCTGCTTTCACCCAAACACAGACCCCAAATGGGCTCTCAGATTTCTCTTTCAAATGGCAAAACAGCCCAGCTCAAGATCATAGTGACAGTGAGGGATGAGACAGAGGCTTTATCATGACAAGCAGGACAATGATAAATGAGTACAACCACAGGTCCTCTATCAGAACTTTGCACAGGCCCAGGCACCCAGGTGCACTTTCATATCAAGACCCGAATGAGTCCCTAAAATGACTCTGCCCAAGTCAGAGGAGTAAACTGAGGCTTGGGGAGTTTGGGACATTTCCAAGACTCACAGAAAGTGGTAGACAAATGCAACTGAGCAGTTAGGTACAGGGTGTTCACCTTTCAAAGAGGAAGCTCAAAACTTCTTGGATGGTGGCAGTGGCTTGATATGTGCCCAGGAATGTGTAGGCATAGCTGAGGTCTCTTCCTAGGAAATTAGGCACCAGATGTTGTATCTGCTTCTTTAGCAGGTTGGCCCGGTTTGCCCATAGCACACAGGTCTCACTCCTCTTCATCAGTTATCCATATTTACCCTGATATGAAACAGAGGAGACATGAGTCATTTCTATAGCCACCGGGAGGGTTAGGGGTTGGAGCACAGACAGAAACCCCAAGATGCCAGTGACTTATGGCAAGAGGTGGGACAAGAGGTCCTAGAGTCATAAAAAAATAAGGTGACTGTCATAAAAAAATAAGGTGACTGAGTGGTTCTTTGGCTTAATCCTAGGTGTCATGGTTTTTGCTCAGGTCATGATCTCAATGTGCTGAGATCGATCACCTTGTAGGGCTGCATAGTTAGGGCAGAATCAGCTTGAGAATACTGTCTCTGCCTCTACTTCTCTCCACTCCCCCCCCCACCTCTCTCAAATCAGTCAATCAACTAATCAATTCAAAAGTCTTTAAGGAAAAATAAAAACCTTTCCTGATAGACATACAATGAATTGAAGTCAGTGATATCTGACCTTGATAATATCTCAGGTCAGATGGTGGGATGTGTATTGATTCCACCTCCCTGCACCAATGGCATCTATCTTGTGGTTTCTGATAACATACTTCATTCTTGAAATGAGAGTGCAGAGACATTTTCTTAGGTGAGACAGTTCAGATTATTAGGGCATGTAGGATGTTTCATGCAGCACTATGAGTTAGCAACAGAAGAGAATCACATCAAAGTCCTGCCTCATTGAAGGGCTCAATGGCTTTAACAAATGACTGGCCTTCTGGAATGTTGTGCAGCAGAATTAAGCCCCTGAAACTGACCCTGGAGAGGTCTGAGGGATGTGTTCATTCAAAACCAAAAGGCAGAATAAGAGACATAGTACAATTGGCAACATGTCCCTTTGGGTAAATGTCTTCCAACTCACCATGATCATGTGTAAGATTTGCAGAACCTGAGGAAGACTGTCAGATCAGTGGGGACACCTGGGAGCACATGTTAGGAAAAATACATAGCACAGTGCAAAAGAATTCGAGATGAATGTCATGAGACATGGTTTAAAGTCTCTTTTCTGATATTATTACAAATACATGGACAATTACTCTACCTCTGGCCAAGGTAGGGGCAGAGAAATGAGGGCAATTTTGAAAAGGAGATGGTGTTGCAGATTCGTGTGGGTTCAGGACTCTAGAAGGGAGCCCACAGGAGTAATAGTCTGGCTTCTGTGATATGGGTACCATTCTTCTTCATTGGGACCCTAAGGGATGGATTTCCCCAGCACCTGCACTCACCCTGAGCCAGCGCTGGACACTGTAGGGCACCATATGTCCTTCAAGGAGGTAGAGCAGAGGATCTCAACATCCAGCTCCTGCCAGATCTCCTGTATGGAGCTCTGTAAAGACAGTGCCCAGCAACCAGGAAGGAGGACTCAGAGCCCTGTCTGGCTGCCTTTGCTAGTCCTCAGACCCAGGGCACTCCATTCCAGACACAGCACACCCCAGTATGCACACACCTCCAGCAAGAAGAGAAGTGTGGCACAGCTTCAAGGCCTTCGTTGTGCTCTGAGAGAGTAAGATGCACCTCAGGAATCCTTTCCACCCTGCCCACCATGACATTGGTGTGGATATAAAGGGATCACCAGGTATCTGCTATCTTGCAACTCCCTCCATCCCAGTGGCAGGAACCCCCATATATCCCTCTTTGACAGAAACTGCAGAGGAGAGGACGAGGCAGCCCTGGGATGGCTCAGAGGGGTGGCTTTCCTTGGCATAGGCTATTCTGTATTACGTTATGGAACCTCCTGCCAAATGTCCTGAGACTTTAGGCGTGAGGTTTGGGCCAACGTCTGCAGCATGCAAAAAAGCCATTCCCCTGGGGTTTCTGGGTGCCAGAGTCCCGGGAAGTAGGCAAACAGAAAGAGAACATATTTCAGTATTGGATATCTCTAGCCATGTAACCCTGGTGCTAGACTACACTTGAATGTGGGAACCTGTTTGCAGGGGTTCCAAATTCTTTGGGGGTCTGCAGTCAAGGAAGTAACTTCACTGCCCAAGATCACCTACCTATGTCCATTCCTGGATTGACACCAAACATACAGTGCTCAGGATTACCATCTACTCATCCCCATTCTGCATGTAGGGCACATATATGCACAGTGTAACCAACACACCCCTCTTCACAGGCCCCTAAGGAAGGTCTGGGTGCAGCCAGGGCCACAGCTGAGAGAAACACGTGGCTTCAGGAACAGCTCTCCAATCTTACCTGTTTGTGTTCCTGGATAAGCCATTATCCTTGTCAGGGGTGGTCTGCATCTTGTCTGTACAATACAGATGATTCTAGAATGTACTTCCTCCAGATGTCCATAGGCATATGTGGGATAATATCTGTGAAATTGAAGCAATGGTGTAACAATGTCATAAATAGCTCCAACCACATTTTCTTCCTCTTCTTACCATTTCTGGGTCTGCTATTGGTTAGATCCCACTCTACACTCCCTACGGGTGTGTGTGTGTGTGTGTGTGTGTGTGTGTGTGTGCACACATGCACACTCTCTCATACGTTTACACATGTGTTCATCAGTGCTCAAATTCTTGAGTCCTAGAAGATGGCAACCTTACCTACAGAGGGGTGAATAATAGCTTCCCAAGACTGTATGCTTTCTAATTTTAAAAGAAAGAAGGGATTAGTCTTGGCCTCTGAAGGGCAGAGCTCACCCTTACCCCTAGAGACTGCATATCCTGTCTGAGAACAATTACCTCCTTTCCAATGGGTGTGATATGGATAGGGATCCACTCAGTATGTTGCCATGACTTGGGTGCCCCTCAGACAAGAACTTGCTGGAATGCCTCCTCTCTAGGATATCAAGGTTCACACTCACCTTTATACCATCTCCATGTCTGTAGCCACTTCTTTTAACACAACTTTTTTTCCAGAGCCCTCCAGTGAATGGCTACGTGCATCCAGGTTCCCTACCTCGAGGGCACTCAAAAAGCTGGGTTTATATCTGGTTCAGCCTTCTTACCATTCTGGGCAAGGCCCTAACCCTGTGGAGGTCTTCACCTTCTCCTCTCAGTTGTTTCCTGAAATCCCATATCCTTTTTACACATCTTTTGTAACCCTGTCCCCTGGAGTGTGGTCTGGACTTAGTGATTCCTACCATTACACAGAACATGGCTACATGACCCACAAGACCCTTCTGAGATTCAGTTATAAAAGCTCATTGCCAAGTCCCATGCTGACTCTGACCTGCAATCTCTCTCAGATCTTCACTCAGGAGTACAAACCCCTATGTTGAATCATGACTCAAACATGCGCATGTTACCTACCAATGAGGGCCACCAACAGACAGAAATCAGACCTTTGAGGTAGACTGAATCCTGCCAACAACCCTAAGTGAGCTCAGGTTCGCAGTGAAGCAGGTCCTGCCTTGGTGTTGTCAACAGCCACAAAGTACAGAGAGGCTCTGGCAGGAAACCCCAGCTGAGCACCCATGGATTCCTGATCCTCTGAGACTATGAGACAGTGTCTGTTGGTTAAGCCACTGAGTGTGTGTCAATGTGGTCACACAGAACTAGGAGCGGGGTACTGATACTGTACTCCTGCCCCAGGACTTGGCCCTCCACCCCTTCTTCCCTGCTCCTCTCTTCAGCTTCCTCCATCACCCTGACTTCATTTCTAACCTCCACTGCAGGAATATCATATTCTGTTTCCAATCCTCTGCACCATGGTGCTCTCTGCCAGGCTAAACATACTCTGATTTGTACAGGACCATCTCCTTCTTTTCCTGCCACAGGAATTTTCAATGTCACCTCTGCACTGCCTTCTCACACCCCTCACCTAGTGTAGCTCACAATCCAGTTATAATCCCTTGCTCTTTTCTTATGGAGCAAATGCCCTTTTCATTCACCTTTTTGGTTCATGTTTTTCCATCTTCCCGTCTAGACCCTGAGCTCCTAGAGGGAGAAAATGGTTGCCTGAAAACACCAGCACCATCTGAGTTCTCAGGGACCAGTGGTGAATGAACAGGCTAGAGGATCCAGCCCACCATTGACCAGCTCTTTTGCCGAAGCCTATTTGATTTTCTTCATGTATAAGTCCTTTCTTTCCCCCCTATGGAAACTCTATGTCCCATGTTGGGCTCAAACTCCTGACCCTGAGATCAAGTACCATATGCCCTACTGGCTTAGGAAGCCAGGTGCTTCTTTGTCATTATTTTTATAGGTTCTAGGCTGATAATGATTGAAATTTATTTGTTGATTTCAACATGTTGTAGGTATATTATATTATGCTTAATTACCAAATATCTCCCCAAACTTTGGTAGCATATTACCATAAATTTCCCCACATGAGAGTGCTGAGTGGATCTTCAGTTTGGAGATGGAGCTCCTCCATATGGTCTTTTTGGAATCTAGAGTCCCTCCACCATGGACCTTCTCAATCCCTGCATTGTCATGCACCTCTGACACCATCAGCACTAAGTAAAGATGACAAATACCCAAAGGAGGTTGTTTCCACTCAGGTTTCGATGGCCTAAATATACACCTTTATTCTCAATCCTTTATTTAAAAATTTTTAGGCTTTATTTATTTATTTATTTATTAGAGAGAAAAGAACTCAAAAAGAGGGGGCAGTTGGAGAGGGAGGAGAACCAGAGAGATGCTGAGGTGAGTTGCAAAAGGGGTGGTTTTTATGGACTGGAGCAGCTTGGATCAAACAGAGCAAGTCTCCACCAACTGTAGTAGGCTGGGAATAATGAGTAAACTCGAATCCCTGTGCCCATGACCTGCCATCTGGAGAAAACTCCCAGGGATTGCCTCATGGGCTCAGACAACATTGAGTGACGGGAAAACTTTCCTTTATTTAGAAGGACAGGAAAAGTCAATCATGGTGTGAATACTTTCTCTTCATGAATCTACAGCACTAGCAACAGCCCCAGAACAAGATCCTGAACTACTTCAAGAGCTACCTCCAGCCTACTGTGATGCATGCTGAAGCTTTGGAGTTTGACTGGCATGGGTGGGTATACGTTGTGTGGGTGATATAGCTGTGGATATAGCAGAGGGGAGGAAACTGGGCTAAGGAGGCTACTGCAAAGTTCTTTCAGCAAAGAAGTACACAATTGAAACTTTTAAGAATTTACTACTGTGGGGGATGTCCCCGGATTAAAGGAATTCATGTGGTGAAGCAGGGTGGAATCATTAAGCAGGTGTGGCAGCATGAAGATCCTGGGGGTCACAAGAAGAACAAGTGGGGCCTGAATGTTTCAGAGTCCTCAGATATCAATTGGGGAAAGCTGGCTGAGAACCGTGAGGCTAGGCGCTGGCTGCTTTTTGCTCTATGTAGTCCTAAACTTCAAATCACAGAACAGTTGGGCGACTACATTCCTGGGAGGAGTCCACCAAAAACAAAACAAACAGCAAACAAACAAAGAAAAAGCAGAAGCATGGCAAGTCCTCCCACCCCCAGGAGGTACAGCATGACTCTGTGCCACAGAAATCCATAGAAATTGGATTTGGAAGTCATTCACGAGCCTGAGATAAAAATGCTTTGGCACTGGCCAGGTGAACACAGAATTCTGTCAGAAACCAAGGAGATAAGACTTTTGGAATGCTTTCCTGTGAGAGCTCACTGAAGAGTTGGGTTGTAAATTTTCAGCTCCTGGGTAGAGAGCAGGGTGAAGCCATATTCATCCCAACAATTTGTGCTGTAAGCCCTCAGGGAGTAATACAGGGCAACATAATGGAATCCAGGGTTGATTGCATGGAGGTCTGCCTCTTCTTAGTAGGGGTGCAATTGTACCAGCTGAAGTACACCTGAGAATCAGCGCGACAGATCCCTCCCCCAGAAGACCATCACAAACGCCTCACTCCTGTCAAGTTTACTGATCATCGAGGATGCAAAGCTTCAACTTTTAGGGAAAACACTAGGTAGCATTCTTTGTGTTTTATTTTTTAGCCTTTTATTTATTTATTTATTTATTTATTTATTTATTTATTTATATTTTTCAGTATTTTTCTTATTTTTCATCTTTTTAAAATAATTTGTATTCCTTTTTGAATTCATATTATTTAGTTTTATCCCTCTCATTATATTTTCTTTTTTCTTTTCTTTTTAAAAAAGATTTTATTAACTTATTTGGCAGAGAGAGATCACAAGTAGGAAGAGAGGCAGACAGAGAGAGAGGGGGAAGCAGGCTCTCTGCCAAGCAGAGAGCCCAATGTGGGGCTCGATCCCAGGACCCTGAGATCATGACCTGAGCCGAAGGCAGATGCTTAACCCACTGAGCCACCCAGGTGCCCCTTTCTTTTCTTTTCTTAACACAATTATGAGATGGAGAAATTCACCTGAAAAGAAAGAGCTGGAGGTAGTATTCATTACCAGGGTTTGAATCACTATGGATATAAGTCAAATATCTGAACTAGAATTTAAAACAATGATTCAAAAGATACTAGACAGGCTAATAAAAGCATAAAAAACACTAGAATCTCTCACTGTAGAAATAAAAGAACAAAAATCTAGACAGACACAAATTAAAAATATTACAGAGTTTCAGTCCTAAATGAAGACTATGAGAAGGACAGTGAATGAGGCAGAAACCCTATTTATATTAAAATCACAAAAGGATTTGTCCCAGAGTTGCAAAGTCCCCTCTTCAGTGATGATAAAATGGCCCCAGTCCTTATTTTGGTGATCACTCTCATCTTGGATCCAGAGCTTAACATCAGACAATGACGGGGCAGTCACCTCTACACTCCATGGTCTTCACAAGCTGAGCACATTGTATGCTTCTTCTCTGTACATTGTATATTTGTACATTGTAATGTACAAAATCTGTAATGTACAATTACATCTGTAATGTACAAAATTCGAAGATCCAACTGCCACAGGGACTTAAACTAAGCCTCTGTTGCCTCTCCTTTTCCATGGGGGATAATAAAATTGCTGTCCCAGGCATACTGCATTAAATGGGTAATATACATGACATAGTCACCAGAGTGCTTGGTACAGAGAAAAGGCTTCATCTGTGTAAGATGTCCTTAGAAAGCAGGTGGTCAGCTGGCTACCTTTATATTCCTCCTCCCCAGTCAAGACTTTTGAGACACATGCCTGTTGCCTAGTTCCCACATGGCTCCCTTTACTAGCTGGGCCCTCACCACCATACCAGAATACACAGTACAAAATTTCCATTTCCCTGTGAAAACTTTTTTTCATGTTGAGATTCAAGTTTTGGGTTTTGTTGTTGTTGTTGTTGTTGCTTGTTTGTTTTATTTTGTTTTCAATAAGATAAGTCTTGTTGCCTTAGCCACCACTGTTTACATCAGGGGTTGACTACTCTTGCTGCTGTCAGCACTGTTAATGCTACTGAGGAGAGAATCAGCCCAAGTCTCCAGCCCCTACCCCACCTGGTCTCAGTGAGGGGATAGTCCTGAAGGCTCAGCATGGCGCCTTGCCTGTCACAGCAGCTCACTGCCTAGTGGGCTTCCAGAGCAGAACTCAGAGACTTCACTGTTGTTTCTCACATCCGAGAGAAGGGTATGAAAATCTGTATCTTTTTTCCTTACCCATCTTGTGTTTTAATGCAGCTATTCCATGACTTGGAGTAAAGATACCTTCAAATACAAAACCTGGTAAGACTCAGCTTCCTTGGAGCCTGATCTCCATTTCCTTGGAAATTAATCTTCAGTGTATTGATGAGAGAAGGAGACTCTCACACCAGATGTGTCAGTGGGAAATGACCCAGAGACACCCTGTTAGGTAAGGAAACACATCACCCACAACTGAGGGTCGAGAGGAGCATCTAAAAACTTCCAGAAAAAACTGCATTGCATGTACAGTTGTTCCTTCTCATTAAGGGGCATGTAAACGTCCTTGGTCTCAAAATCTTTGGAAGTCATGACATTAATTAACTTACATCTACAGGTTACAGAATGATGGTATATTTATTATATGTTAAATCTGTATATACTTTTGTTTATAGATGATTACATTTTAAGCATATGTATATTTCTACTTTTAATATTTTAAATTTCAATGATTTTCTTTAAAAACTATAGGCTTCTGTTTTTTATCAGTTTGGCCTTACACATCATCTCCTTGGGAGACAACAGTAAGAGACTGTCCCGTATTTTCAATGTTTTTAAACGGTTATGAGAGTGAGCAACAGAACAGTAACAGAAAAGAAATCAACAATGCTACAGTCCAGAAGCTGCAGCAACAGACACTTAACTGGACCCTGAATAATTTTGGGGAGGGGAATGTTGTACCTGAGTTTTCGCGTCCAAGAGACCATCAAGAAGCCAACACCAATGCAATCACATGAGGGTTTATTTAACAAGCTTATGCTTGGGCCCAAGTATACCCGCCACAGCAGAGTAGGGACTTGGACCCCAAGCTTAGTTAAGGCAGGGGTATTTATGGGTTCTTGTTACTAAAACAGGTTGGGGATTTCTGGAACCAAAGCAGGGTGGGGGATCTCTGGAACTAAAGCAGGGTGGGGCTTACTAAATGAGGCTGGGGGTCTCTGGAACTAAAGCAAAGTAGGAGAAAATACAGCCTTTGGTGTGAGATGGCTGCCAGAGCTAAGATGGCTGCATTTATGCTATGGCTAAACCTGAGGTTGGATGGCCTTAATTTTTCTCAGCCTCCACAGGAGTGGAAGCATGGCTGGCTGGCAGTCCCAGGATTCAAGTCCCTACTTCAGGGCTCTCCAAAGTCATAAGTCGTGTTATCTCCCAATTAACTTTGTGGTCATCACTGGCCTCCCAGGTTAGGATCTGAGAACAAACTGGAATAGATTAAGAATAAAATGAAAATCCCAGCAGATTTAAACCACATTTTATCATCCTTTCATGATGATATACTATAAAGTGAAATATATATCCTAGTGAGGTGCTCTTTTACTGTGAAAACAAGTTTTACTCCTTGATTAGTACAATGTTTCATTTGCTCAGGTCTAGAGGAGTGTGATTTAAGTATATTCAAAACAGCTATTACAAACCAAGTTAAAAGCAAATCTTTGCTTGGCTTACTGCTCACTCTCTGGCTCCAGACCCCATGTCTCTGGAAGAGGCAGGGACATGTCCCTGGGAGTGGAGTAGGGGCAAATTGTTGAGAGGGTGTTCTATAGTCATCCCACCTGTAGGTGGTCCCCACCCTGAAGGCCTGTTTTTAATCCCTGCCCAGGGAAATCACAGCCTGACTTTAATATATGAAAGGAAGGTAGAGAGAAAATGCTACTGGCAAGGGCCAGGGTTTCTCCTTGGAGCCTTAAGCTGGTTCCTGGCCCTCCAGTACCCCTGGCCGTTTGTTTTTATCCTTAAATTAACAAGTAGTGAAGCCTTACCCAATCAAACACACTTGGCAGGGAGTTCAATTTTATTACCTCCCCAGGCAATCTCATAAAGTCCTTTGGTGGTAGTCTAACACAAAGGGCAAGGAGGCCAGCAGATTCTAACAGCCAGGCCTCTTGCGTATAGGGGCACCCCCATGGTTGTGTTGCTGCAGGAATGGTAGCACCTGTGTGCTGGACAGGTTCTGCATATGCCCTACTTACTTCACCAGTCTATATTTCAAGCAGAACCAGTGGCAGAGGTGGGCGTGAGGAGGAGCAGGCTTCCAGTTGGGTGGGGGCATGGGATCAGTCATGGGGAGAAGGATCGCTTGACCTTGCATAGGGGAATTGGGGTGGCGGGGTCCCCAGAGTAGGGTGGGAAACAGACAGCTAGGGTGGGGAGGACAGGCGGGCTGGGCATGGATGAGTGATGGTAATGCAGGTGCCTGTGGGGCTGAACCTGCCTCTCTGCTCAGTGAATGCAGCACAATCCTGCTTGGTTCCTGGACCTTCCAATGCTGCTGCCTATGCAGGTGTGTCTTTAAAGCCCTGAATTGTCTCCTCCAGCAGATACCGGCAGCTAAGGTAAGTGAATTGGCATCCTGTGCACATAGTCCACGCTCACAGGCATTGCTCCTTTGTGCCTATCAATGCATAGAGATATAGCTGTGCCAGGAGACAGAGAAATGAGAACCTGGGTTGATTGATTACTTAGAAAAGTCACATTCATTGTGATTCATATGGCTTATTATATTTATTTAATAATTATTTTGTGGTTATTATATGATGGCATATATTATATTTACAATGATTATATGTTGGTCATTAATATTGTCATTATTTTTTAAAATGATTCCTAAGTTCACTATGCCCAGATGGCTGGGTTTAAATGTGTTTTTCCAAACAGTGCCCTTTAGTGTCCTTTCAGTGAGCACACTATGGGGAGTAGACAAGCTGATAAGCAGAGCCAAGCCTGGCAGGGATGTTAAAGACTAAATCTCCAGTGATTTTCCTACACCACGCCACACCCTCTCCTCAGCTGTAAAGTGAGGACAACACTGGAACAGCACAGGAACAGTCATGCATGGCCAGGCAGCACCCTTTAGAACCAACCAGGCAGCGCTCCCAGAGAGGGAAGGTGGCTTGTGAGCACAACTCAGGCCTCCCTCACATATTAAAAGCCAGGCGGGTGTGGAGAACACACAGGGTGGACACTCATTTGTGAGACATCTGAGCAGTTTTTTTTAAATTTATTTTTTTATTTTTTTAAAGACTTTATTCATTTATCTGATAGAGAGACAGAGATCACAAGCAGGCAGAGAGGCAGACAGAGAGTGAGAGAGGGGGAAGCAGGCTCCACACTGAACAGACAGCCCGATGTGGGGCCCAATCCCAGGACCCTGAGATCACGACCTGAGCTGAAGGCAGAGGCTTAACCCACTGAGCCACCCAGGCGCCCCATCTGAGCAGTTTATACAAATACACAAGCTATGTTCAAACGTGATTATTTTATCTGCAACTAATAATTAGAAACAAATTCATGCTTAACTTCAGATATAATCAGGGACATAAAGAAGCCACAACCTTCTATGAATCTGTAAGTATTAAGCATGAGACTTTAGAAAATAAGCATATGTATTCAGTAGGTGTCTAGCATATTCAATTGTCACTTAGAGTTTAAACACCTCAATCTATTCCCCTTCTCCCTATGACTCAACATAGCACTTTGTTTTTCTCAGCAGTTTCACTGAACCCCTCTGAGTAATTTAATAATTATGGGAATTCCAACAATTGTTCCAGAAGACTGGGTGATTCCTTTCTGTAGAAAGCAAATATAAACAAGTATAGGAAACATCTTTATTATGTAGCCTTTAGGGTAAAATGATTAAGGAAAAGAAAAAGTCATCCATTTAAAGGCATTGGATACTGAATACAAGCGTATAACAAATTAAGAAGTGTTTACTTAAAAAATGACAAGAGCTCCAAATGAGAATGGTGGAAGACAATGATTTTCTTGCCTAGAACTTCTTTTTTTCTATTTCCCCTTAACACACAACCAGATCAATCTGGAAGAACTGTAATTTTACCTCAAAAAGAATATGCACTTCTGCCAGGACAGTCAACCACAGTTCTGGATGGATAATGAAAACCTGCAGCTTCTCACCTTAACTGGAAGATTTGGCTTAAAATCACAGAGAAAATATGCAAGCAAGTTAACCCAAGTTTACATTCTGCTTAGTGGCAATCAGCAGGCTAGAAGTTTATGAGGGAGAACATACACATAAAAAAAAAAAAACAGAAAAGGAGTGAAATAGCCTCTTATTCCTGAGCTTTGTCATCATAAACAGACTCTGGAAATCTTGCAAAATGCAAAAGGCAAGGGACTTTTCAAAGCATAGTCTTTTCAAAGACTACAACTTTGAATGCATCTCTCAATCCACATACTGCTCCATTGGAAGAGACTGGAAGCCTTCTAAAATTGAGGTGCTTGAGCACAACTTTTGTGTATCAAATCAAAGTGCTAAGGCAAAGGCAAAGGCAAAGGAAATATGACTTAAGCTAAAAGTATAAAACAACCCATCACACATGGGGACATGTTATCATGATTCCCCTTTAGAAACAAGGAAGGTCAAGAAGGCAATAGGATGATATGTTCAAAGAGCTAA
>NW_019154212.1:163159-164374 GCF_002288905.1 Enhydra lutris kenyoni | reverse complement strand
AGAATACTATATCCAGCTAGGCTATCATTGAAAATAGAAGGAGAGATTAAAAGCTTCCAGCACAAAGAAAACCTGAAAGAATTTGCAAACACCAAACCAGCTCTACAGGAAATATTGAAAGGGGTCCTCTAAGCAAAGAGAGAGTCTAAGTGTCGTAGATCAGAAAGGAACAGAGACAATATACAGGAACAGTCACCTTACAGGCAATACAATGGCACTAAATTCATATCTCTCAATAGTGAACCTGAATGTTAATGGGCTAAATGCCCCAATCAAAAGACACAGGGTATCAGAATGGATAAAAAAAAACAAAACCCATCTATATGTTGCCTACAAGAAACTCATCTTAAACCCGAAGACATCTCCAGATTTAAAGTGAGGGGGTGGAAAAGAATTTACCATGCTAATGGACATCAGAAAAAAGCAGGAGTGGCAATCCTTATATCAGATCAATTAGATTTTAAGCCAAAGACTATAATAAGAGATGAGGAAGGACACTATATCATACTCAAAGGATCTGTCCAACAAGAAGATCTAACAATTTTAAATATCTGTGCCCCTAACGTGGGAGCAGCCAACTATATAAACCAATTAATAACAGAATCAAAGAAACGCATCAACAATAATACAATGATAATAGGGGACTTTAACACTCCCCTCACTGAAATGGACAGATCATCCAATCAAAAGATCAACAAGAAAATAAAGGCCTTAAATGACACACTGGACCAGATGAACATCACAGATATATTCAGAAAATTTCATCCCAAAGCAACAGAATACACATTCTTCTTTAGTGCACATGGAAATACCTCCAGAATAGATCACATCCTTGGTCCTAAATCAGGTCTCAAACTGCTATCAAAAGATTGGGATCATTCCCTGCATATTTTCAGACCACAACGCTCTGAAGCTAGAACTCAGTCACAAGAGGAAATTTGGGAAGAACCCAAATACATGGAGACTAAACAACATCTTTCTAAAGAATGAATGGGTCAACCAGGAAATTAAAGATGAACTGAAAAATTCATGGAAACAAATGATAATGAAAACACAACAGTTCAAAATCTGTGGGACACAACAAAGGCAGTCCTAAGAGGAAAATATATACCGGTACAAGCTTTTCTCAAGAAACAAGAAAGGTCTCAGGTACACAACCTAACCCTACACCTAAAGGAGGTAGAGAAAGAACAAGAAAGAAACCCTAAACCCAGC
>NW_019154212.1:142304-163059 GCF_002288905.1 Enhydra lutris kenyoni | reverse complement strand
AAAAAAAAAAAAAAAAAAACAAAACAAAACCAAAAGAACAAATCAATGAAACTAGGAGCTGGTTCTTTGAAAGAATTAATAAGATTGATAAATCACTGGCCAGACTTATCAAAAAGAAAAGAGAAAGGACCCAAATAAATCAAGTCATGAATGAAAGAGGAGAGACCACAACTAACACCAAAGAAATGCAGACAATTATAAGAACATACTATGTGCAACTCTACGCCAACAAATTTGACAATCTGGAAGAAATGGATGCATTCCTAGAGACATATAAACCACCACAACTGAACCAGGAAGAAACAGAAAGCCTGAACAGACCCATAACCAGTAAGGAGATTGAAACAGTCATCAAAAATCTCCAAACAAACAAAAGCCCAGGTCCAGACGGCTTCCTGGGGGAATTCTACCAAACATTTAAAGAAGAAATAATTCTTAATCTCCTGAAACTGTTCCAAAAAATAGAAATGGAAGGAAAACTTCCAAACTCATTTTATGAGGCCAGCATCACCTTGATCCCAAAACCAGACAAGGATCCCAACAAAAAAGAGAGCGACAGACCAATATCCTTGATGAACACAGATGCAAAAATTCTCACCAAAATACTAGCCAATAGGATTCAACAGTACATTAAAAGGATTATTCACCACGACCAAGTGGGATTTCTTCCAGGGCTGCAAGGTTGGTTCAACATCCGCAAATCAAAGTGATACAACACATTAATAAAAGAAAGAACAAGAACCATATGATACTCTCACTAGATGCTGAAAAAGCATTTGACAAAGTACAGCATCCTTTCCTGATCAAAACTCTTCAGAATGTAGGTATAGAGGGCACATACCTCAATATTATCAAAGCCATCTATGAAAAACCCACCTCAAATATCATTCTCAATGGAGGAAAACTGAAAGCTTTTCCGCTAAGGTCAGGAACACGGCAGGGATGTCCATTATCACCACTGATATTCAACATAGGACTAGAAGTCCTACCCTCAGCAATCAGACAACAAAGGGAAATTCTAGGCATCCAAATCGGCAAAGAAGGAGTCAAACAATCACTCTTTGCAGATGAAATGAAACTATGTGTGGAAAACCCAAAAGACTCCACTCCAAAACTGCTAGAACTTCTACAGGAATTCAGTAAAGTGTCAGTATATAAAATCAATGCACAGAAATCAGTTGCATTTCTCTACACCAATGACAAGACAGAAGAAAGAGAAATTAAGGAGTCAATCCCATTTACAATTGCACCCCAAACTATAAGATACGTAGGAATAAACCTAACCAAAGAGGCTAAGAATCTATACTCAGAAAACTATAAAGTACTCATGCAAGAAATTGAGGAAGACACAAAGAAATGGAAAAATGTTCCATGCTCCTGGATTGGAAGAATAAATATTGTGAAAATGTCTATGCTACCTAAAGCAATCTACACTTTTAATGCAATTCCTATCAAAATACCACCCATTTTTTTCAAAAAAAAAATGGAACAAATAATCCTAAAATTTATATGGAACCAGAAAAGACCTCAAATAGCCAAAGGATTACTGAAAAAGAAAGCCAAAGTCGGTGGCATCACAATTCCGGACTTCAAGCTCTATTACGAAGCTGTCATCATCAAGACAGCATGGTACTGGCACAAAAACAGACACATAGATCAATGGAAAAGACTAGAGAGCCCAGAAATAGACCCTCAACTCTATGGTCAACTAATCTTCGACAAAGCAGGAAAGAATGTCCAATGGAAAAATGAGAGCCTTTTCAATAAATGGTGTTGGGAAAATTGGACAGCCACATGCAGAAAATTGAAATTGGATCATTTCCTTACACCACACATGAAAATAGACTGAAAATGGATGAAGGACCTCAATGTGAGAAAGGATTCCATCAAAACCCTAGAGGACAGGCAGCAACCTCTTCGACCTCAGCCACAGCAACATCTTCCTAGGAACATCGTCAAAGGCAAGGGATGCAAGGGCAAAAATGAACTATTGGGATTTCATCAAGATCAAAAGCTTTTGCACAGCAAAGGAAACAGTTAACAAAACCAAAAGACAACTGACAGAATGGGAGAAGATATTTGCAAACGACATACCAGATAAAGGGCTAGTGTCCAAAATCTATAAAGAACTTAGCAAACTCAACACCCAAGAACCCAAGAACAAATAATCCAATCAAGAAATGGGCAGAGGACATGAACAGACATTTCTGCAAAGAAGACATCCAGATGGTCAACAGACACATGAAAAATTGCTCCATATCACTCGGCATCAGGGAAATACAAATCGAAACCACAATGAGATATCACCTCACACCAGTCAGAATGGCTAAAATTAACAAGTCAGGAAATGACAGATGCTGGCGAGGATGCGGAGAAAGGGGAACCCTCCTACACTGTTGGTGGGAGTGCAAGCTGGTGCAACCACTCTGGAAAACAGCATGGAGGTTCCTCAAAAAGTTGAAAATAGAACTATCCTGTGACCCAGCAATTGCACTACTGGGTATTTACCCTAAAGATACAAACGTAGTGGTCCGAAGGAGCACATGCACCTGAATGTTTATAGCAGCAATGTCTACAATAGCCAAACTATGGAAAGAACCTAGATGTCCATCAACAGATGAATGGATAAAGAAGATGTGGTATATATACACAATGGAATACTATGCAAGCATCAAAAGAAATGAAATCTTGCCATTTGCGATGACATGGATAGAACTAGAGGGTATCATGTTTAGCGAAATAATCAATCAGAGAAAGACAGCTATTATATGATGTCCTTGATATGAGGGAGAGGAGATGCAACATGGGGGGATAAGGGGGTAGGAGAAGAGTAAATGAAACAAGATGGGATTGGGAGGGAGACAAAACATAAGTGACTCTTAATCTCACACAAGAAAGCTGAGGGTTGATGGGGAGAGGGTGGTTGCTAGAGGGGGGTGGAGTTATGGACATTGGGGAGGTTATGTGCTATGGTGAGTGCTGTGAAGTGTGTAAACCTGACAATTCACAGACATGTACCCCTGGGATAAAAATATATTATATGTTTATAAAAAATAAAATTAAAAAAAGAAAAAGAATTTACTACTGTGGGGGATGTCCCCGGATTAAAGGAGTTCATGTGGTGAAGCATGGTGGAATCATTAAGCAGGTGTGTCAGCATGAGGATCCTGGGGGTCACAAGAAGAACATTTGGGGCCTGAATGTTTCAGAGTCCTCAGATATCAATTAGGGAAAGCTGGCTGAGAACCGTGAGGCTAGGTGCTGGCTGCTTTTTGCTTTATGTAGTCCTAAACTTCAAATCACAGAACAGTTGGGCGACCACATTCCTCGGAGGAGTCCACCAAAAACAAAACAAACAGCCAACAAATAAACAAACAAAAAACCAGAAGCATGGCAAGGCCTCCATCCGCCAGGAGGTACAGCATGACTCTGTGCTACAGAAATCCATAGAAATTGGATTTGGAACTCATTCATGTGCCTGAGATAAAAATGCTTTGGCACTGGCTGGGTAAACACAGAATTCTGACAGAAACCAAGGAGATAAGACTGATGGAATGCTTTCCTGTGAGAGCTCACTGAAGAGTTGGGTTGTAAATTTTCAGCTCCTGGGTAGAGAGCAGGGTAAAACCATATTCATCCCAACAATTTGTGCTGTAAGCCCTCAGGGAGTAATACAGGGCAACATAATGGAATCTGGGGTTGATTGCATGGAGGTCTGCCTCTTCTTAGAAGGGGTGCATTTGTACCAGCTGAAGTACACCTGAGAATCAGCGTGACAGACCCCTCCCCCAGAAGACCATCACAAACGCCTCATTCCTGTCAAGTTTACTGATCACAGAGGGCTGCAAAGCTTCAACTTTTAGGGAAAACACTAGGTAGCATTCTTTGTTTTATTTTTTAGGCTTTTATTTATTTATTTATTTATTTTTTTCAGTTTTTTTTCTTATTTTTCATCTTTTTTTTAATAATTTGTATTCCTTTTTGAATTCATATTATTTAGTTTTATCCTTCTCATTATATTTTCTTTTCTTTTTTTTCAAGATTTTATTAACTTATTTAGCAGAAAGAGAATCCAAGTAGGAAGAGAGGCAGACAGAGAGGGGGAAGCAGGCTCTCCGCCAAGCAGAGAGCCCAATGTGGGGCTCAATCCCAGGACCCTGAGATCATGACCTGAGCCAAAGGCAGACGCTTAACCCACTGAGCCACCCAGGTGCCCCTTTCTTTTCTTTTCTTTTCTTAATGCAATTATGAAATGGAGAAATTCACCTGAAAAGAAAGAGCTGGAGGCACTATTCATTACCAGGGTTTGAATCACTATGGATATAAGTCAAATATCTGAACTAGAATTTAAAACAATGATTCAAAAGATACTAGACAGGCTAATAAAAGCATAGAAGACACTAGAGAATCCATCACTGTAGAAATAAAAGAACAAAAATCTAGACAGACACAAATTAAAAATGTTATTACAGAGATTCAGTCCTAAATGAAGACTATGAAAAGGACAGTGAATGAGGCAGAAACCCTATTTATATTAAAATCACAGAAGGATTTGTCCCAGAGTTGCAAAGTCCCCTCTTCAGTGGTGATAAAATGGTCCCAGTCCTTATTTTGGTGGTCACTCTCATCTTGGATCCAGAGCTTAACATCAGACAATGACAGGGCAGTCACCTCTACACTCCATGGTCTTCACAAACTGAGCGCATTGTATGCTTCTTCTCTGTACATTGTACATTTGTACATTGTAATGTACAAAATCTGTACGTTACATATTGTTTGAAGATCCAACTGCCACAGGGACTTAAACTAAGCCTCTGTTGCCTCTCCTTTTCCTGGGGGATAATAAAATTGTTGTCCCAGGCATACTGCATTAAATGGGTAATATACATGACATAGTCATCAGAGTGCTTGGTACAGAGAAAAGGCTCAGTCTGTGTAAGGATCCATGCATCCTCAGAAAGCAGGTGGTCAGCTGTCTACTTTTATATTCCTCCTCCCCAGTCAAGACTTTTGGGACCCATGCCTGTTGCCTAGGTCCTACATGGCTTCCTTTTCTAGCTGGGCCCTCACCACCATACCAGAATACACAGTACAAAATTTCCGTTTCCCTGTGAAAACTTTTTTCATGTTGAGATTCAAGTTTTGGATTTTGTTGTTGTTGTTGTTGTTGTTTGTTTGTTTGTTTGTTTTTTTATTTTGTTTTCAATGAGATAAGTCTTGTTGACTTAGCCACCATTGTTTACATCAGGGGTTGACTACTCTTGCTGCTGTCAGCACTGTTAACGCTGCTGAGGAGAGAATCAGCCCAAGTCTCCAGCCCATACCGCACCTGGTCTCAATGAGTGGATGGTCCTGAAGGCTCAGCATAGCGCCTTGCCCGTCACAGCAGCTCAATGCCTAATGGGCTTCCAGAGCAGAACTCAGAGATTTCACTGTTGTTTCTCACAGCCCAGAGAAGGATATGAAGATCTGTATCTTCTTTCCTTACCCATCTTATATCTTAAGGCAGCTATTCCAGGACTTGGAGTAAATATACCTTAAAATACAAAACCTGATAAGACTCAACTTCTTTGGAGCCTGATCTCCATCTCCTTGGAAATGGATCATCAGTGTATTGGTGAGAGAAGGAGACTCTCACACCAGATGTGTCAGTGGGAAATGACCCAGAGACACCCTGTTAGGTAAGGACACACGTCACCCACATCTGAGGGTCGAGAGGAGCATCTAAAAACCTCCAGAAAAAACTGCATTGCATGCATAGGTGTTCCTTCTCATTAAGGGTCATGTAAATTTCCTTGGCCTCAAAATCTTTGGAAGTCATGACAACATTAATTAACTTACATCTACAGGTTACAGAATGATGGTATAATATTTATTATATTTTAAATCTGTATATACTTTTGTTTATATATGATTACATTTTAAGCATATGTACATTTCTACTTTTAATATTTTAAACTTCAATGATTTTCTTTAAAAACTTTAGGCTTCTGTTTTTTATCAGTTTGGCCTTACACATCATCCACTTGGGAAACAACCATAAGAAACATTTTATTTATAGTCTCTTTTGGTTGTATATTTATTTCTTAATCATGTCCCGTATTTTCAATGTTTTAAACGGTTATGAGAGAGAGCAACAGAACAGTAATGGAAAAGAAATCAACAATGCTACAGTCCAGAAGCTGCAGCAACAGACACTCAACTCGACCCTGAATAATTTTGGGGAGGGTAATGTTGTACCTGAGTTTTCATGTCCAGGAGAACATCAAGGACCCAACACCTATCCAATCACATGAGGGTTTATTTAACAAGCTTAAGCTTGGGCCCAAGTATACCCAACACAGCAGAATAGGGACTTGGACCCTGAGCTTAGTTAAGACAGAGGTATTTATGGGTTCCTGTTACTAAAGCAGGTTGGGGATTTCTGGAGCCAAAGCAGGGTGGGGGATCTCTGGAACTAAAGCAGGGTGGGGCTTACTAAAGCAGGGTGGGGTTCTCTGGAACTAAAGAAAAGTAGGAGAAAGTTCAGCCTTTGGGCACAGGGGTGTGAGATGGCTCACAGAGGTAAGTTGGCTGTACTTATGCTAAGGCTAAATCTGAGGTGGGATGGCCTTAATTTTTCTCAGCCTCCACAGGAATGGAAGCATGGCTGGCTGGCAGCCCCAGGATTCAATTCCCTACTTCAGGGCTTTCCAAAGTCATAAGTCGTGTTATCCCCCAATTAACTTTGTGGTCATCACTGACCTCCCAGGTTAGGATCTGAGAACAAACTGGAATAGATTAAGAATAAAATGAAAATCCCAGCAGATTTAAACCACATTTTATCATCCTTTCATGATGATATACTATAAAGTGAAATATATATCCTAGTGAGGTGCTCTTTTACTGTGAAAACAAGTTTTACTCCTTGATTAGTACAATGTTTCATTTGCTCAGGTCTAGAGGAGTGTGATTTAAGTATATTCAAAACAGCTATTACAAACCAAGTTAAAAGCAAATCCTTGCTTGGCTTACTGCTCACTCCCAGGCTCCAGACCCCATGTCTCTGGAGGAGGCAGGGGCATGTCCCTGGGGGTGGGGTATGGGCAAATTGTTGGGAGGGAGTTCTGTAGTCATCCCACCTGTAGGTGTTCCCCACCCTGAAGGCCTGTTTTTAATCCCTGCCCAGGGAAATCACAGCCTGACATTAACATATGAAAGGAAGGCAGAGAGAAAATGCTACTGGCAGGGGTCAGGGTTTCTCCTTGGGGCCTTAAGCTGGTTCCCGACCCTCCAGTACCCCTGGCAGTTTGTTTTTAATCCTTAAATTAACAAGTAGTGAGGCCTTACCCAATCAAACACACTTGGCAGGGAGTTCAATTTTATTGCCTCCCCAGGCAATCTCATAAAGCCCTTTGGTGGTAGTCTAATGCAAAGGGCAAGGAGGCCAGCAGATGCTAACAGCCAGGCTTCTTGCCTACAGGGGCACCCCATGGCTGTCCTGCAGCAGGAATGGTAGCACTTGTGTGCTGGACAGGTTCTTCATATGCCCTGATTACTTCACCAGTCTATATTTTGAGCAGAACCAGTGACAGAGGTGGGTGTGAGGAGGAGCAGGCTGCCAGTTGGGTGGGGGCGTGGGATCAGTCATGGGGAGAAGGATCGCTTGACCTTGCATAGGGGAATTGGGGTGGGCAGGGTCCCCAGAGTAGGGTGGGAAGCAGACAGCTAGGGTGAGGAGGACTGGTGGGCTGGGCATGGATGAGTGCTGGCAATGCAGGGGCCTGTGGGGCTGAACGTGCCTCTCTGCTCAGTGAATGCAGCACACTCCTGCTTGGTTCCTGGGCCTTCCAATGCTCCTGCCTTTGCAGGTGTGTCTTTGAAGCCCTGCATTGTCTCCTCCAGCAGATACCGGCAGCTAAGGTAAGTGGATTGGCATCCTGTGCACATAGTCCATGCTCACAGGCATTGCTCCTTTGTGCCTATCAATGCATAGAGATCTAGCTGTGGCAGGAGACAGAGAAATGAGAACCTGGGTTGATTGATTACTTAGAAAAGTCACATTCATTGTGATTCATATGGCTTATTATATTTATTTAATAATTATTTTGTGGTTATTATATGATGGCATATATTATATTTACAATGATTATATGTTGGTCATTAATATTGTCATTAATTTTTCAAAATGATTCCTAAGTTCACTATGCCCAGATGGCTGGGTTTAAATGTGTTTTTCCAAATAGTGTTTTTTAGTGTCCTTCCAGTGAGCACACTGTGGGGAGTAGACAAGCTGATAAGCAGAGCCAAGCCTGGCAGGGAGGTTAAAGACTAAATCTCCAGTGATTTCCCTACACCACGCCACACCCTCTCCTCAGCTGTAAAATGAGGATGACACTGGAACAGCACAGGAACAGTCATGGATGGCCAGGCAGCGCCCTTTAGCGCCAACCAGGCAGCGCTCCCAGAGAGGGAAGGTGCCTTGTGAGCACAACTCAGGCCTCCCTCACATATTAAAAGCCAGGCAGGTGTGGAGAACACACAGGGTGAACACTCACTTGTGAGAATCTGAGCAGTTTTTTTAATATATTTTTTTATTTTTTAAAAGACTTTATTCATTTATTTGATAGAGAGACAGAGATCACAAGCTGGCAGAGAGGCAGGCAGAGAGCGAGAGAGGGGGAAACAGGCTCCACGCTGAGTAGACAGCCCAATGTGGGGCCTGATCCCAGGACCCTGAGATCACGACCGAGCTGAAGGCAGAGGCTTAACCCACTGAGCCACCCAGGCACTCCATCTGAGCAGTTTATACAAATACACAAGCTATGATCAAACGTGATAATTTTATCTGCAACTAATAATTAGAAACAAATTCATGCTTAACTTCAGATATAATCAGGGTCATAAAGAAGCTACAACCTTCTATGAATCTGTAAGTATTAAGCATGAGTCTCTAGAGAATAAGCATATGTCTTCAGCAGGTGTCTAGCATATTCAATTGTCACTTAGAGTTTAAACACCTGAATCTCTTCCCCTTCTCCCTATGACTCAACGTAGCACTTTGTTTTTCTCAGCAGTTTCACTGAACCCCTCTCAGTAATTTGATAATTGTGGGAATTCCAACAATGGTTCCGGAAGGCTAGGTGATTCCTTTCTTTAGAAAGCAAATATAAACAAGTGTAGGAAGCATCTTTATTATGTAGCCTTTAAGGTAAAATGATTAAGGAAAAGAAAAAGGCAGCCATTTAAAGGCATTGGATACTGAATACAAGCGTATAACAAATTAAGAAGTGTTTCCTTAATAAATGACAAGAGCTCCAGTGAGAATGGTGGAAGACAATGATTTTCGTGCCTATAATTCTTCCTTTTCTATTTCCCCTTAACACACAACCAGATCAATATGGAAGAACTGTAATTTTACCTCAAAAAGAATACGCACTTCTGCCGGGAGAGTCAACCACAGTTCTGGATGGATAATGAAAACCTGCAGCTTGCTCACCTTAACTGAAAGACTTGGCTTAAAATCACAGAGAAAATCTGCAAGTATGTTAACCCAAGTTTACATTCTGCTTAGTGGCAGTCAGCAGGCTAGATGTTTATGAGGGAGAACATACACATTAAAGAAAGCAGAAAAGGAGTGAAATAAACTCTCATTCCTGAGCTTTGTCATCATAAACAGACTCTGGAAATCTGGCAAAATGCAAAAGGCAAGGGACTTTTCAAAGCATAGTCTTTTCAAAGACTACAACTTTGAATGTGTCTCTCAATCCACATACTCTCCATTGGAAGAGACTGGAAGCCTTCTAAATTTGAGGTGCTTGAGCACAACTTTTGTGTATCAAATCAAAGTGCTAAGGAAAAGGCAAAGGAAATATGACTTAAGCTAAAAGTGTAAAACAGCCCATCACACATAGGGACATGTTATCATGATTCCCCTTTAGAAACAAGGAAGGTCAAGAAGGCAATAGGATGATATGTTCAAAGAGCTAAAAGAAAATATTTGTCTATTGAGATTCTATTTCAGCAAAACAATCCCTCAAAAATGGCAAAATACACTGTCAGATAAGCAAAGACACATGTTTTACTAGCTTTCACTACCAAACAAAAAACAAAACCTTAGGGTAAAAAGAAAATCGTAAATTGCAATTATAGCAAAAAGTTGATACATTCTGAATATACAATATGAAGCAGATTGGATCAATGAAGCTGATATGATTCAAAGTTAATTGATTTTACCAGAATTAAATCACTATTAACCAGAGCTAGATTGTGATGTTAAGGATGGATATTATAATTAAAGCAACCACTATGAAAAGTGGTTGGTAAAAAAGTATTGGTAAAAAACAGTACAATAATTACAGTGTGATAAAAATACTTGTTTACAACAGAAAGAGGAGATAAAGAAGCTTCATAGGGACATAAAATGATGAGACATAAAAATAAAATACTAAAATGGCAGATGTAAACTGAGATTTATCACTAATTATATTAAATCTGAGTGAACTAAACACTCTAATCATAAGTCAGAGATCATCAGGGTACCTGGGTGGCTTAGCTGGTTCAGGGTCTGACTCTTGATTTTGGCACCAGTCACGATTGCAGAGTCATGGGATTGAGTCCCACATCATGCTCTGACCTCAGCGTGGAGTCTGCTTGTCCCTCTCTCCCCCCCCGCCACTCACACATGCTCTATATCTATCTCTAAAATACATACATACACACATACATACATACATAAAATCTAAAGAAAAAGAGATTGTTATATTGAACTAGAAAACAAAAAACAAAATACAAGATCTCATTACATGCTTTTTTTAATTAATAATTTTTCTCTACTTTATCAAAGCCATTCTTTATTTTTTTAAGTCAGCTTTACACAAAATGTGGGGTTTGAACTTACAACCCCAAGAAAAATGTCTCAGGTTCTACCAACTGAGCCAGCCAGGTACCCCTATATGCTTTCTTATACAAACTTACAGTGCTAGATAGTAAGGAAGTGCTCAAAATAAACATAAAAATGAAAATCACAATGATAGTCATATGTCAAAGGGATTCAGAAAGAAACTGGAAGAGTTCCTAAAAGCCAAAACTTCAGCAATTTGAGCAATAAAATAAAATAGTAATGGATTATAACTCCAAAATATAAGACAATATTCATGAATCCATACTAATATAAAAAATAATTCACTAAATTAATATAGATGAGGGAGGGAGTAGAAATATCTACTATGTAGTAAAGTTCCAAATAACTTAACTTGATACAGGCATAACTTGTAGATACTCTGTCTTGTTTCTAGATCACTGCAATAAAGCAAGCCAAACTTTTCAGTTTCCAATGCATAAAATAGGTACTGTATTTGTGTTGAGACTGTACTATATTACATTAAGTGTATAATAACATTATGCCTAAAAACAATGAGCATACCTTAATTAAAAATACTTTATCAAAAAAATTAAAAATACTTTACTGCTAAAAGTGCTAACCATCATCTGATCTTTCAGCAAATCATAATCACTGATCACAGATAACCATAAACAAATAATAATTTAAAAGTTTTAAATATAGTGTCCCAAAATGTGACATAGAAATATGAAGTGAGCAAATACTGTTGAAAAAATGGTGTCCAGTAGACTTGCTCAACTCAGGGTTCCCAAACACCAATTTGTTAAAAAATGCAGTACCTGTAAATCTCCATAAAGTGAAATGCAATAAAATGAGGTATGCCTATATGCCACATCTATTTTTTTAAAGATTTTTAGAATTTATTTGACAGAGGAAGAGATTACAAGTAGGCAGAGAGCAGGAAGAAAGAAGGGAAACAGGCTCCTTGATGAGCAGAGAGACTGATGCTGGGCTGGATCCCAGGACCCTGAGATCATAACCTGAGCTAAAGGCAGAAGCTTAATCCACTGAGCCACCCAGGTGCCCCTGTATGCTACTGCTTATATGTAATCTGTCTATAGTAACTTCCTTCCAAAGAGGACAGGACCCAAGGTGTGAGAAAGGGAGATTGTAAATTTAAAATAAAGAAATCTAACAAACCGTACCTTGGCTAGGTCATCACGGTTAAAATGGATAGACATATCTGGCTGATAGTATGCATCTTTAGTATGACATGACAAAAACAGCACTTCACACTAGTGGTCTTATTCCCCAAAACCCATACCCCAGAGAAAAAAAGTCAGACAAATCACAGTTTGGGGGCATTTTACATATTTACAAAATTCCTGAGTACTCCTCAAAACTGTCAAGGCCATCAACAAGAGAAATCTAAGAAGCCACCACAGCAAGAGATGTCTAAGCAGACAACTAAATGTACATAATGTGGTACCTGGATGACATCCAGAATGGAAAAAAGACTTGAGGGTAAAGCTGAAGAAATCCAAATGAAGTATGGACTTCCGCTTACAATATGTCAATCTTGGTTCATAATTGTGACAAACATGCCATAATAATGTTATATGTTAATAACAGGAAAACTGAGTCTGAGGTACAAGGGAATGTTCTGTTTTCTCCTTGTAATTTTTCCAGAAACCCAAAACTATTCTAAACTTTGAAATATAATTTAAAAATTGTTAACTGACCTTAAAATTTAAATGGAAATGAACCCAGAAGAGCCAAAACAATTTGAAAAAGTAGAACAAAATTGAAGTACTTAACCTTCCTGATTTCAAAACATTCTTTAAAGCTATATTAGTTAAACCAATGTGGTGTTGACATAAAGACATAGAGATCAATGAAACAGAGCTGAATTTTGTTGTGAATGCATTGTAGGAGAGTCTTTTCAGCAGTTAGTGCTAGAAAAGTTGGATATCAATATATCATTATGGAAAAACAAAGAGAAAATGATACATCACACCATACAAATATACAAAATAAGTAATATTGAAGTGGATCAATGATCTAAATTGAACAGGTAAATCTATACGAGTATTGAAAGAGTTTCTAGAGGTAATTTTTATTATTTGGGGTTAGGGACAGAGTAGGGTATAGGGAAGTTCGGGAATAAGAGATGTTTTCTGTTTAATAGTTCTTTGTTAATCCGAACTAGATCACTCCACTAGCCACTGGTCCTATTCAGAATATGTCAAGAGGGATCCAACATGACCACCAGCTGATTGGATTGGATGTTAATGTTTGATCCTAGCAGAATATCATTTTAGCCACCATCTCAAACAATGGCTCCTATGTCTATTCCAGTGTTCATAATTCTGGAAGGAGTATGCATTTCCATACCCTTTCAGTCACTTGTTGAATAAAGAACAGGAGTGTGAGAAAAGGAAGAGAACCATATATTTGACCAGTCTTCAAATGCTGACTGAAACCAAAAGCAAGGGTTTGGGAGAAAGAATGTGAGGCTTAGGGGAGATACAAAAGATACAAAAACACCTCATTTATTCTGCCAAAGTGTGAATTAAATTCATGCAATGTATCTTACGTGCTTTTAGACAACATTTCATTTTTTCGTTCATCCACATGCTGATGCTCTACGTAAAGAGGAGGGGAAAAATAAATGTGAGCAAATACAATTAATGAAAAGTGGCAAGAAATCAGAATTCTCATTCTGTCCCTTGACATGTCTACCTTTATCCCTTTGCTGCCATCCTTCAGCTTTTGGATCCTCTCCCATCTCCTGGACCTTTATTCAGATTTTTTTTTTACCTGTATAGTTAATTTCAAACGCTGGATTATTTATGGTAGCCATACTTCATTTTGGCATTGGTTATCATTGTTTGTACATTATGACCACATCCTTAAGTGGACCATTCTTCCCAATGTTGTGTCTAATAACCCTGATATAATACGGTGATTATCCCTGTTACCCTCATCTAGGGTTGACTGTCCTCTGGCTGGGGACTGGAATAGCGTGGATTAACTGACATGACTGATGACATTTACTTTCTAGGAAATCCCAATGCTGCAGATTAGAAGACGGATGCCAATTTTCTCTTCTACTTCTATCATAACTCTCTTCTCATCTTCATTTAACTCCTTCTCAACATGTAAGTTTAACAGGCATTATCAATGTTAGCCTGCTGCTGTACAGAAATGCAACAGACTCTTGGAGCGGTTGAGTAAATTTAATATTCTACACTCAGTGAAGACAACTATTTTTTTTTTATTTAATGATATTTTAAAAGTAATGGTTGTGTTTAAGGAAAAAAGACACTTTTTTATCTTGTTAAGAAGGAGGTGGGTGATAAAGAGTTGAAACCAAGCAAATAGATTTATTTCTTATTATTTCATTTTTGATAAATTAAAAGTTACTGAAAGTGGAAAGATTGTGTTGTCTGTCCAATCTTATTTTTCTATACTTTATCTTGTGTTTGCTTTGTAGCTTCAACTTATGCTTGGTACATCATTCTATCAATCTTCAGTATCCAAATAACTAAATAACCAAAGTTTCTGTCATATATAAGTTCTGGATATTATGTTTCAAATGAGTTTTTCATAAGAAAGTTAATTTGAAAGTTGTTAAGTGTGACTTAGTTGAAAAAAATTCAATATTTTGAACATTCTTTTTTGGAAATTGAATAGTTACTATTGTGAGTTAATGGCAAATCTGCTTTTAGTAGATATCCAAATTCTTTAGGTAAAAAACTCTCTTTATTTTTCTAGAAAGAAAATTACTGAGAAAGTATTAGATGCATGCCTTAGTGGAGAGCCCTTGATATCAGGGACACTCCTAATGGGTGCCTTTATTTATTCTTATTTTATTATTAATAAATCATGTATTATTTGTTTCAGGGGTACAGATACGTGATTCATCAGTCTTACACAACACACAGCACTCACCACGAAATATATCTTCCCCAACATCCATCACGCAGCCAGTCTTTCCCCCCTTTCCCTCAATCAACCCTCAGTTTGTTTCTAGAGATTAGAAGACTCATATGGTTTGTCTTCCTCTCTGGTTTCATCTTGTGTCATTTTTTTCTCTCTCTTCCTCTATGAACTTCTGCCTTTTTTCTTAAATTCCCCTTATCAGTGAGATTGTATGATAATTGTCTTTCAATGATGGACTCATTTTGCTTAGCATAATACCCTCTAGTTCCATCCATGTCTTTGTAAATGGCAAGACTTTGGTTTTTTTGATGGATGGTTAGTATTCCATTGAATACACATGCCACATCTTCTTTATCCATTCATCTGTCAGTGGACATCTGTACTCTCTCCATACTTTGGGTATTGTGGACATTGCTGTTACAAATAGAAATAAAAGGCATTTGAATCAGAAAAGAAGAAGTCAAACTTTCACTCTTTGCAGATGATAGGATACTTTATTTGAAAAACCCAAAGGGCTTCACCCCAAAAGGGCTAGAACTCATACAGGAGTTGAGTAAAGTGTCAGGATATAAAATTAATGCACAGAAATCAGTTGCCTTTCCATACAGCAACAATGAGACAGAAGAAAAATAAATTAAGGTATGGCTCCCATTTACAGTAACACCAAAAACCATAAGATACCTAGGAATAAACCTAACCAAAGAGGCAAAGGATCTATACTCAGAAACTATAGAATACTCATGAAAGAAATTGAGGAAGACACAAAGAAATGGAAACACGTTCCATGCTCATGTACTGGAGGAAAAAATATTGTGAAAATGTCTATGCCACCTAGAGCAATATACACAATCAATGCAGTCCCTATCAAAATACCATCAACTGTTATCACAGAACTGGAATAAATGATCCTAAAATTTGTATGGTACCAGAAAAGACTATAAATAGCCAAAAGGATGTTGGAAAATAAAACCAAAGATGGTGGCATCATGATTCTGTACTTCAAGCTCTATTACAAAGCTTTAATAATCAAGACAGTATGGTACGGCACAAAAGCAGACATCTATGTCAATGGAACAGAATAAGAAGCTCAGAAATGGACCCTCAGTTCTATGGTCAACTAATCTTTGACAAATCAGGAAAGAGTATTCACTGGAAAAAAAAGTTTCTTCAACAAATGGTGTTGGGAAAATTGGATAGCCACATGAAATGGGACCATTTCCTTACACCAGTCACAAAAGTAGATTCAAAATGGATGAAATACTTCAATGTGGGAAAAGAAACCATCAAAATCCTTCAGGAGAAGACAGGCAGCAACCTCTTCGACTTCGGCCCCAGCAACTTCTTGCTAGACATATTTCCAAAAGCAAGGGCTGAAATGAACTATTGGGACATCATCAGGATAAAAGTCTTTTGTACATCAAAGGAAACATTCAACAAAACCAAAAGACTACTGACAGAATGGGAGAAGATATTTGCAAGTGACATATCAGATACAGGGCTAGTATCCAAAATCTAAAAAAGAACTTATAAAACTCAACACCTAAAAGAACAGATAATCCAATCAAGAAATGAGCAGAAGACATGAACAGACATTTCTGCAAAGAAGACATACAAATATCTAACAGACACATGGAAAAGTGCCCATCATCATTCAGCATCAGGGAAATCCAAATCAAAACCACAGTGAGATACCACTGCACATCACTCAGATTGGCTAAAATTAACCAGTCAGGAAAAAACAGGCATTTACAGGATGCAGAGAAAGGTGAACCCTCCTACACTACTGGTGGGAATGCAAGCCGGTGAAGCCACTCTTGAAAACAGTATGCAGTTCCTCAAAAAGTTGAAAATAGAGCTACCCTACAGCCTAGCAATTCCACTACTGATAAGGTACACACATAGTGATTTGAAGGGGCAAATGCACCTGAATGCATATAGAAGCAATGTCCACAATAGCCAAACTACGGAAAGACCTTAGATGTCCATCAACAGAGGAATGAATAAAGACTATGTGGTGTATATATACTATGGAATATAATGCAGCCCTCAAAAAACCATGAACTCTTGCATATGCAATGATATGAATGGAACTAGAGGGTATTTTGCTAAGCGAAATAAGTCAATAAGAGAAAGACAATTATCATATGTTCTCACTGATATGAGGAATTAGAGAAACAAGATAGAGGATCATAGGAGAAGGGAAGGAAAAATATAACAAGACAAACCATAAGAAACAATCTCAGGGGGCGCCTGGGTGGCTCAGTGGGTTAAACCGCTGCCTTCGGCTCAGGTCATGATCTCAGAGTCCTGGGATCGAGCCCCGCATCGGGCTCTCTGCTCAGCAGGGAGTCTGCTTCCTCCTCTCTCTCTCTGCCTGCCTCTCTGCCTGCTTGTGATCTCACTGTCAAATAAATAAATAAAAATCTTAAAAAAAAAAAAAAGAAACAATCTCAGGAAACAAACTGAGCGTTGTGAGAATGAATGGAGGGTGCACAGGATGGGGTCACTGGGTCATGGACATTGCAAAGGGTATGTTCTATGTTGAGGGTTGTTAATTGTTTAGGATTGATGAGTCACAGACCTGTACCCCTGAAACAAGTAATATGTTATTGTTAACTGAAAAAAAAAAGAAAGTAATCAAATATCATGATCTGTGGAGAAAAAGACACCAATGTTATCATACTACTAAGGCAATTCTGTTGGAAAACAGGAAAAGATAAGCTTAAATTCAATCATAAAAGACAATGATGGGATTTTAAGATATTGGAGGCTCTAAATATCTTTATTTCATTTGCAATTCCATGTTTCATCTACTTCTTATTTTTTTAAAGAGTTTATTTATTTATTTATTTATTTGAGAGAGAGAATGCATATGAATATGTGAAGGAGCAGAGGGAGAGGGACAAGCAGACTCCGTGCTGAGCTCACAACATGATATGGGGCTCACTCCAACACCCCAAGATCATGACCTGAGCTGAAATTAAGAGTCTGTAGCTTAATTCACTAAGGCACCTAGGTACCCCTTCATTTTTTACTGTACTAAAGGTACTACATGAAATGTGCTAAACTAAATGTACCAAACTAAAATCAAACTTTAGCTATTGTATTTTAAAATTTAAGATACTTTATATCGTGCTACCCCTTCAATAAAAATATAATTATTTTAGCAATGGCCCATGTGACTAACTTTGCTTAAAACGGAAATATCAATTTCAATGGACTATTTCCCAGTTACATCATGATCTTGCATCTATAATTTCAGAACTCAATTTACATGCAATTACATTATATTTAGAGATTGGTCTCTTCCAAACTATTGCCTCTGGTAGATATTGTCTTCTTTCTCTATATATATATACATAGGAAAGAAGACAATATCTTCTTTCTCTCTCTCTCTCTCTCTCTCTCTCTCTCTATATATATATATATATGTATATATATATATAACTTAAAATAATCTCTCTTTTACATGAACATTCTCTTGTGAATATTAAAACTATTCTTAGCAGTAAATAGCACAAAAGTTACTTGCTTTCAAAATTAAAATAGTCAAATAACTGTAGATGATTAATGTATCTTAACAATTAAGATGAAAGACAATGTCTTGCTGACAGAGGAAACTTTATATTAGGCATAGAGAGAGAAGAGGAAGTTTGAACTGGTATTGATACACCAAAGGAAAGAGTAAGCAGCAAATAGAAATGCAGAGAGAAAATAGCCTGTTAAGTTTTGGTGATTTAGAAGAAATCTTCTGACAGCATTTTAAATTCAGATGGGTAAGGACCAATGTGAGCCACAGGGTAGGCTGTTCTTCGGGATTTTTCTGTACGGAAAAGAACAGCTTCCAGACCTATTAAGAACAGAAATTAGAAAAAAAGGAAAAAAATAAGGTTCCTATTTGTGTTCAGAAATAAAATCTGAGGACTGGGGGAATTGTTATACCATACACTTCCTTCTATTCTGTCAGACAAGAGCAATTTAAACAATCTAGTTCAAGGAAGGAAAGGATTAAAAGTATACCAATTGTTCTTTCTACATCATCATAAAAGTAGTCTCCTCTTTCTGGATTTTGTTTTGGACATTTCTTTCTAATACTGAAGCACTTATTGCATATTTTGACAGGTCATCAATAATCTGAATGAAGAAAATCATTACATTTTATTTATTTTATTTAAATTTTTAAAATTTATTTTCAGCATAACAGTATTCCTTGTTTTTGCACCACACCCAATGCTCCAAGCAATCCTTGCCCTCCAATACCCACCACCTGGTTTCCCCAACATCCCATGCCCTGCCCCTTCAAACCCCTCAGATTGTTTTTCAGAGTCCATTGTCTCTCAAGGTTCACCTCCCCTTCCAATTTCCCCCAACTCCCTTCTCTCTAACTCCCCTTGTCCTCCATGATATTTGTTATGCTCCACAAATAAGTGAAACCATATGATAATTGACTCTCTCTGCTTGACTTATTTCACTCAGCATAAACTCTTCCAGTCCCGTCCATGTTGCTATGAAAGTGGGGTATTCATCCTTTCTGATGGAGGCATAATACTCCATAGTGTATATGGACCACATCTTACTTATCCATTCGTCCATTGAAGGGCATCATGGTTCTTTCCACAGTTTGACGACCGTGGCCATTGCTGTATAAACATTGGGGTACAGATGGCCCTTCTTTTCACTACATCTGTATCGTTGGGGTAAATACCCAGTAGTGCAATTGCAGAGTCATAGGGAAGCTCTATTTTTAATTTCTTGAGGAATCTCCACACTGTTCTCCAAAGTGGCTGCACCAACTTGCATTCCCACCAACAGTGTAAGAGGGTTGCCCTTTCTCCACATCCCCTCCAACACATGTTGTTTCCTGTCTGTCTTGCTTATTTTGGCCATTCTAAGTGGTGTAAGGTGGTATTTCAATGTGATTTTAATTTGAATCTCCCTGACGGCTACTGATGATGAACATTTTTTCATGTGTCTGATAGTCATTTGTATGTCTTCATTGGAGAAGTGTCTGTTCATATCTTTTGCCCAATTTTTATATGATTGTCTGTTTTGTGTGTGTTGAGTTTGAGGAGTTCTTTATAGATCCTGGTATTTCAATTAAAAAATAAATGCCTAAGCATTTATTTTTTAATTGAAACTATAATGTCCCTTACTTGTCAATTCTTCTCAAACTCCATTCCTTCCCCAGAAGTTCAACTCTACTGCAATTCTATGAGAATGACATTAACATGTACTCATTAATTTTGGAACAACTGACATATTAATGGGGTTAACACTTCCTATTCAAGACTATGATATGGTTTTAATTGGTTCATTGTGTTTTATGTTTTTCAATGAGATATTTTACATGTAGATCCTGTGCCTTTACTATTAAATGCATTCTCTTAGATTTTACATTTTTTGTTGTTAATATGAATAGGAGATGTTTTCTCTTCTTACTGTCTCTGAATGTTTACTGCTGAATTAGAAACATTATTGAGGGGTACCTGATTGGTTCATTGGGTTAAGCTTCTGCCTTTGGCTTAGTTCATGATCTTGGGGTCCTGGGCCCGAGCACCTCATCAGGCTCTCTGCTCAGCAGGGAGCCTACTTCTCCCTGTCCCGCTGCTTGCTTCTCTGCCTACTTGTGATCTCTCTCTGTCAAATAAATAAAATAAAATCTTTAAAAAAGAAACATTATTAAATTGCTGATGTCCAAGAACTTTATATCCAAGAACTTTATTATTTTTTCTATTACTTTCTTTTTTACAGGTGTACTTTGTTTCTATTTATAAAAAAATTCAAATAAGCCATGATTCTTATTACTTACATAAGCATTCATTATATTTTATAAATATTACTTTATTTAATTGAATGATTGCATTTTCTAGAAACTTTGAGGCAATACTGAAAAATAATGGTGATGGTGCATATTCCTGCATGATTCTTGGATTTAAATGAAATGGTTTTGGTGCCTTTATCTATGGTAATATTTAATTTTGATGACAA
>NW_019154212.1:139294-142204 GCF_002288905.1 Enhydra lutris kenyoni | reverse complement strand
GGTGATGTCAATTATATCCCTAAATGTACTGATGTAGTGAACCATGTTTATAAATTCTATGATAACATACCTGAAGTTATCCCAATTTGGTCGTTGTTTGATAGTATTTTGATATTTTAGTAATATTTTTTTGAAGTGTTAATTTAAGCGGTCTGGATGAAACTGGTAGTCTTACTAGGAGAACTTACCTGGAATAATAGAGCATCTTAATAGAGTCTCACCAAGCTCTGCAGTCTCTCTTCATCTTTCCAGTGGTGGTATGAAGACCATCATGCTTGCCTGTCAAAACGCCTGTCCCAGATAAATGCAATTGTTCACCTAGTCTTCCTTCCCCTGAGCCTCATTATCACTTTCTGTCATGACTGCTAGTATTCTATAGGTCTTTAATGTTATATGGAAGTCCTAATGGAATTCCTTAATTCATTAATTTTACCAGTCTCCTGGTTATCTATTTCATACCTTCTCCTATACCCCTAGGTCTTCTAGAGAAATTCTAAAATCTCCCAAATATTCATCTAAAATAATTTTGTTTGGGTAATAAATGGAATGATAGTTACATGAAAGTCTCAATATTCCCAGAATTTCCTGCTCACCAATGCTCTCAAATAATTTATAGTTTGCTCATTCTCATATTAAGATAATGAATAAGGGGACATACTAAGTCATCATTTAAGGAAAATTCATAACATATAAACAGTGAAAAAAATAGTCTCTTTTTTCATTTCAATTCATTTAGGCAAGCAGAGCAATCTTCAAAATTTGAACAAGTATTATTTAAATTGATTCAATTCAATTAAATTATTTAAATTATTAAATAAAATTAAAGTATTTAAATTCAGTTGAAAATTGAGGACAAATTTGACAAATAATAGCTAATACAAAATATAGTGTTTTGTGTGAACATTGTTATAACCACTTTACATATTGTATTGCTCCAATCCAACAGATTAAATTCATAAATCAGAAATCATTAATATCTGCATTGCAGAAGTGACAAATGGGAGGCACAGACAAAACAAATTTGTCTGAAGTCACATAGTTACTAAGTCACTAAGAGGATTTGAACCCAGGTAGCGTAGCTGTTATTCCTTCTCTGAGGGGACTAATGAAGTGGAGGGTACGGTGTGAGAGGAGAGAAATGTTCAAGGAAATTCTCTCATCATAGAAATCAGGAGTTGAGAAAAGAGTTACCCCACTTTTTAATTCCCATAAACATATGAAGTTTAAGAAAATGGGAGTTTGGACCTTGTCTCTCAAATGAAGTGATCAGCAGTGTGGACAGTCTCCTATTTTTCAAGATCTCACTCACACACATTAAGCATTCATGTTTTGAACATTCTCTTGGGATCAAATGTGGGTAATATAAAGTTTGTCTCCAAAGATCTAAAATAGTTCAAAATAATGTATGAATTAAACCCAATCCGACACACTTATACCCCAAAACCTGAGTCACTTTCTATTCTCTTTCTTACCCAATAGTATTATGTCCAGCCATATAACATAATTTATTACAGACTGCAGAGAGATTAAGTGCCATTAAGTGACTCCACGATGCCAATGTCAAGATGCTAACATTTGAAGACACCCTCCCTGAGAAGTATGCAGAAAGAAATTTAACTCTCTATATGTAATCTTACTCAAAAAGTCAAGTTCTCCTTACTTTTTTAATCAAAATTTGAAGAAAAAGAAGTGCATCCTCTCCACCTTCTTTAGTTCAGTCTGAACTAGAAGGATTTTCATTCTTCAGTAAATCTTGGTCCTATCAGCAACTACAGCATATGCTGCTTATGTCTGGAATAAGTCAATATGAAGTTGTATTAGGTCAATTTCAATTTGTATGGCCTCAATTTTAAACAATTCAAAAAAAATTAATCAGACACAAAATCATCATACTCTTTAAATTAAGGTAACTAGCCAATCGATACTTCTAAAAACAGTCCAGATGGGGGAAGAATGTCCCCAGAACCCAGTATTTAATGATGCCAAAGACCAGAGAAGAATGTCCTTTTGAGTTAATGAGAAACATTGCTTGGCTGTAGCCTTGCCAGGACACCAGTAAGTCTGTTCTAGGAGTTCTAAATCCATGATGTGTGAATTAAAAAACTCAATTGGGAGAAAACTGACAGCAAGGAGTTAATTTTGGTGCTCTGCAATCACATTTCTGAGGGAATTTAGGCACCCAGTCTCCCTGCCTATGAAGCTTAGAAGTTTGCAAAGGTGGCAGCTCAGATGTCAGGGGCACTATTTCTTGTAAATATTCATTCTCAATCCTGTGCCATAGTGGACATTTCCAGTGCCTCCTGCCAAGAAACCTGCCTCCTAGCAAAGGTTTCTCCCTCAATCTGGAGTTAACCAATTTAGTGTCACCTTGAAACTCTGAAGTAGGAAATGATTTTGAGTATGTGGAAAATTTTCATGATTTGTCTTCCTACACTTATTTTCCTGGGTCCTATGTGCAGAAAGGAATGTTATCCATCTGATGCAGAGATATCTGGCAGCAACAGTTTAAAGCTCATATCCCAGTAGTGCTTTGAGACACCTGTAGAACTTCACTACCTGGCAATTTAGAAGCAAATACTGTATTTCCCACTAATGCCTAAGGGGCCTGTACTCTTCTTTGCAATGGGACATTTGCCTCAGCCAGAAAAAGAAAAAGAGGAGGAGGCTGCAGCTTCCTGATTCTGGAAGTCTGCCCTTTCTAAACCCTGGATATTTGAGTCCTTGCCAGACTCTGCCTCTCTGCTGAGAACTGAGAGGCCCCAGCCCAGTTTGCTGAGATACCCACTTTCTATCTCTGATTTCATCTCTCACGGACCCTTCTCATTGATAACCCTCCTTGAAAATCTTTCCTGAGGCCCAGGGACCTTTGTCTAAATTTCTGTGTCCCGGAAAATAAAGCCATTTAATTTT
>NW_019154212.1:135205-139284 GCF_002288905.1 Enhydra lutris kenyoni | reverse complement strand
GAAAGAAAGAAAGAAAGAAAGAAAGAAAGAAAGAAAGAAAGAAAGAAAGAAAGATAGAAAGAAAGAAAGAAAACAAAACAAAACTGCAAGCTACAATCATCTACCACAAGCAAAATACTATGAGGTTGGGCTAAAATATTTCAATTTAGTTGCTCACAGAATGTAAAAATACATGTGAACCTAATGCTGACCTCTATAAATCACCACAGTCAGAGCACCAAGGCCCAAATTACGTATCCTTAAACCAACAAAGCTTTCCATGTACATAATTTGCTCTCCAAAATTCCATTCTTTCAGTTTTAATTTTCAGTATTTCTGGCTGATACATTTAATGTTGGGGTTTTAACAAAGCCATCACAAAACTACTGTTATTGGTCCCTTACCCTGGTGTATTCTGAAGAAGTTGAGGAAAAAAAATAGTCAAGACCTCAAAATAGGGGTTAACATAAAAATAGGGACCTAGTTGACAAGAATGGCTCTCGTAGGTGTGCCAAATGCTCCTGCTAATCCTGAACCACAGACCTTGGCAGATTTATCCTCCCAATTATGGGCAATATAGAGGAATGGAGTAAAATATATACTTAAGGACAAGCTTAATAGCAAAAAAGAAAAGAGTGAGATTAAACCAAGTATGAATTTATTCCTTCCCTAATAACCAAGTAGTTGTGTCAACTTCATTTTTACTAGGCTGGAATGAAAGAATAAGTGAGAAAAGGCCAGAATATGCAAAGGGAAGATACTTCTTCGTGGAAGCCTGCATGGGAAATGGCATTCCCTTCCAGACAGAAAGGTCAGTAACATGCCCAGTGTTAAGTAACTCACATATGGAAACCATGGATGTTTGGTTCTAAGACTACAACTTTTTTACAGTGACCTTCTGTCTTTGTACTTTCACAATTCAATATGATAGCCTTATCAGAATTTTTAATCACAAGCATTAATATTATAATCATTATAATTAATTATCTATTTATTCAAGCAATTTAATTAATAATAATTACTTAATTGATTGCTTATTTAATTATTAATAGATATCAGTGATTAATATTAATTAATTGATAATAATTGATATTATTTATAATTGATAATAATAATATCACTGCATGATGAGATTACATTTCAGCTATGCAATTCTATGTGTCTATTTATATGTCAGGAAAAATCTTGTTAAGTTTACCTTTTCTTGTAATAGTGTGCTCTGAGACCACTGACATATTTTTAACTGAGAGGCAGAATTATCCATTTAATTATTTTATCATGGTTTTTGCTCATCTCATTGACTAATAATTAAAATCAACTTACTGGGGTTTCGGCATACTCGAACTTTTAAAAATGATTGAAATTATCTGCAATCACAGTATTCCTTATTCAATACCTTTTTTGGAGTTTTTTTTAGGAGTTGCTAATTCTAAAAATTTTGAAATATACTAATTTTAATTTTTTATAAAAATATGATCAATATATTGATCTTAAAATAATAACACCTAAAACTTTAAAAAGTGTGTCAATACACATCAGTTTAATTTAATCTTAATATCATTATAGAATATAGTATTATTGTTCTCTTTGTCAGGGATGGAAACTGAAGTTAAAAGGTGGTGGATGCTCTCCAGGGTTGTAGACTTAAGAAAAGGAATAAGGCTTGAACCTAGAGTTTATGAATTCTAGGTTAGTGTTTGTTCCGTGACACAATGCAAAACGCAAGGAGTAACTCACACATTATGGTTATTTCAAAAATATATAATGGTCACAGATTAGCTCAAGGATCATTTAAAACAATATGAAAAGATTGATGTGGGCTTTCAATTATTCATGTGAAAAGAAAAAGTCCAAGATATGGAAATCTGTATTCTCTATATCACTACACTAGTGCTATAAAGACAGGTAGACTGTGTCCTTCATGAGAAAGGAAGCCCCTCTTGAAAAGGACTCATCACCCCTGATGGTATTGAATCTGCTTCTCTCGCCATCTTTGAGGCTTGACCTCTACAGAATTTTTGTTTTTTTATGTAAGGGGATAATAATGACATTTTTCTTGGGATATGATTGGTAGTTTCTTTTTTGATCAAATTCATTTTCTGCAAGTCTCTGCAGAAAGCATGAGGCTATGAAAATTTCTAGAGCCCAGAACAGAAGGTTTAGAGGGAGATTTCTCTTTCTTTCCCAACTTTCTCCTCGATTTCTTCTCTTATCTCTCTCAATAAGGTCTTCTCTCAACTTTCTTTATTGAATGAATAATGAATAAGCCAATGATTAAATGAGACTATAGAATGGAATACGGAGAAAGCAAGAAGGAAATAAAGTTACCCTAGAAATGGAGCTGGAATGCTAGGTATTAGGAAGAATGCAAATCTGTACACATAGGAATTTTAAATCAGACAGATCAATGCAATCTATTGAAAGTCCCCATTAAAAATAATAACAACAGCAGGAATCATTGCCATATATATATATATATATATATATATATATATATATATATATATATTCCATAAAATAACCAGAAATGACAAATTTGGTAAGTGTATCATTTCATATTTATGCTTGCCATATCAATTATTTCAATAAACACCTTACTTAGGCTAAGCACTTAGCATTCACATCATTGTGAAACACAAAAAGGGAAGAGAAGGGTGATTATTTCCTTCCCAGTGTTCTCTTTTCTCACTCAGTCTTAGTCAGCATATTGTTATCCTCTCAGGAGACATGTTATACACCTTACCTGCATTAGAGGAGTTAACAAGTGAAATGAGATTTCCTCTAAGCCCCTAACAGTGTTATTTGGAATATAGTTGAAAGCATATCTATTAATATAATAATATTCCTTTCTCTACACATTTATTACTTTGCACTTGAATCTACTCTCCATGGTCAACAGAAAGGCACACAATGAAAGAGTATCTTGCAACTTCATGCATGAACTTATTAGTGTTCACACACACGTGTGTGCGTGCACACACACACACACACACACACACACACACACACACACACCCCCCTTCGTATTTTCTATACGGTGCCAAGAGATATGGCACACATGGAAGGGAGGAATTAGATCCAGACCCAGATTTTGATGGAATTAGACCTCAGCTGCATATGCACTACTATTTTTAGTAGCGCTCCACTTATAATACATATATGCAACCATCATGAATCACAGATTTCCCTCCTCTAGAACAACCTTCCCAATCAGTTTCACTTCCTAAATTCTATCTATCTTCAGAATCTAACTAAGGTTATTTATAATCCATGATATTGTTCTAGACCAATCCAGACACAAACATGTCCTTCTTTTCTAAACTTATGGCACTTCTGGTTACTATCAAAATCACTCATTTGCAAATGATACCAGACACCATACACATTCTTTTTTAAATTTTTATTTATTTGACAGAGAGAGATCACAAGTAGACACAGAGGCAGGCAGAGAGAGAGGAGGAAGCAGGTTCACTGCTGACTTGAGAGCCTGACACAGGACTCAGTCCCAGAACCCTGAGATCATTTTTATAGATTTCTGATTTGAAAGAGACCTACCAGATATTATCCTATTAGGACACTGTGGTGCTTAATTGTATGTGTCAGCTTGATTGGTCATAGGATACTCACATTAATGACTATTTCTTGGTGTGCTTTTGAGGGTGTTTCTGGATAAGAATAGCATTTAATTAATAATCTCGTTAAATATCCCTGCCCAGTGTAGGTGGGCATCATCCAATATCCTGAGGCCTGAACAGAACAAAAACTGAAGGAAGAAGGAATTCACTCATTTTTTCTGCCTCACTCCTGATATGGGTCATCTAATTGTATGTTTTATTGCTTTCAGATTATGATTTAAATATTGGCTCCCCTACTTCTCAGGCTCTTGAACTCCAACTGTAATATTCCACTAGATTTCCTATGCTTCAGTTTGCAGATGGCAGATGATGAAACTTCTTGTTTACAATAATTGTGTGACCTAATTGCCCATTATTATCTATCTATCTAACTATTTATCTATCCATCATTTATCTATCTTCTTTCTATATATTATTGGTATCTTCCGTCTATACATTTGATATATATAGTCTCTCTCTCTCTCT